>NW_003213081.1:628203-637795 GCF_000006405.1 Perkinsus marinus ATCC 50983
AGTGATATGAAAAACATATTCCACGACTACTGCATATCACCGCGAATATCGCGTTTTACACGGAGTTTTACGGCGCCACTCCACGTAAAACGGGTAGTCGTGAAACTCCATTTAAAATGCTCACCTTCTGTACACAATCTTCTGTTCTCGCCATTCCACAATATTACACAACTTCTGACCTCTTTTGAGAACAAGATTAGATACCTGCACGCATGCACAGAAAAGATACAAAACGTGCCCAAGGCGAAGCCTATAAATGAGGTCCATGTATTCAACTATTTGCAATTTATTATAAGCGAATTTCAGCACGCATGCACAGAAATTGCCCGTTAAGTAAGCGATTAATACTATAGAAAAATTTTAGCACGCATGCACAGAAAATTGCCCTTTGAGTAATCGATTAATGCTATAGAAAAATTTCAGCACGCATGCACACAAAGATACGCCTATCACCCGGACCTCTTTCGCATCCCTCTGTTGATCCTGAACAGTTGTTGGCACATACCACCTCATTAATCTGAGAGTAGAAATACAAAATGAGGCGAATTTACTTCTGGGAAGAATTTTTTTGTGATCAGTTGATGTTTTTCCCAGTGTTATAGGAATATATATCTCAGCTGAGCTCAGGAGTTTCCATACAAATTCAACAACAATGATTTTGCAAAAATTTCTGAGAATTTCGATACTATTTCCAGCGCATGTAATTGACGATATGCATATTTTCCCACAAAAATAACAAAATTATAATTTTGTCACATTATAATATCATTATTTTGTAAAATGTTGTGAAAATTTCAAGGGAAAAAACCAAAACGAATTTCTGGCATATATAAAAAAATAATCATTCAAAAACCTTTCCCGAATCAGCCATTCGGAACTTCTTGAAATTTCCTCGATTTTCGATTTTTTCTGCGAATTTTCGTACTTTTTTGCCCAGGGTAAAATTACAGTAGTTTTTCAGTTTTTAAGGTGTAAAAACAAGGCGATCCTTGACTTCAATTCGCAATTACGCCAAATATTTTCGCGTAAATTTTTTCACATGCGAATAGTTTGTTGTCCAAAACATACCATATTTCTTTCAACTGCGGAAAATAATAATTTTTTTTCCGAGAAATTTCCAACAAAAATTTCAGAAGAATATTTTCTTCGCGATATAGGAGATTAACTTTCCAAAAAAAACTAATTTTTCCCCTCGAACTGAATTCAATAGTCATCGAACTACTCCGAAATTTCAGAGACGATTTTGTAAAAATAAAAAATGTATTCAATGAGTTCTTTTCCCATTTATACAGTGTGGGAATATGCAATAATAATAACTACATGTGTTATCATAAAAATATGGAAATTCTGAGAAAATTTTGGGAAATTATCGTTGGTTTTTGTACATTTCCACCCAAAATCCTTGAGAAAAATTTCAGAATATATTCCCATTAATCAGAATTTACTATTCCTCTTGTATTACCTCACTTTTCCTTGTCTACTCACTAGCAGAATGAAATGAATCATTGAAAGTGGAAAAACTGAGAAAACTAGGTGAGGTAGCCCAGTGCCAAAACCTTAAAAAAGTGGGGGGTCTCCGCCCGAGCGAAAAGTGTCCATGCTCAACTAATATAACGCTAACAGTCATCGATTTTTTTCCGTGGAAACAGAATTATATACGTTTGATATGGTAGATTATACGAGTCACAAGTGAAACGTTGACCATCAACAGCCTTAACCAATCAAACAAATAAAGAGAGCCCGCAAAGAGACGGGCGGGACAACGGTACATAGTATTGGCTATACTACAGTGCTACAGGCGATTTCGACTTCCCACCACGAAAAAATTTTTCAAAACTTCTACAGATGGATGAAAATTTCGATCGAGCGGGGCACCAGGTTTCGCCAACTCGCCAAACTTGGCGAAACCTGTAACCGAATGCTCATATGACTAGTCGGCAAAATCCTTTATAACCCCCTCGCAGACGGAATGACAGCGCATTGGTATCTGTAGCGAACAGGTTTCGACGAAATTTTTGGTACGACCGTTCACCAAACTTTCGAATTCGCTCGCCCGTACGCGCAAACCGCCTTCATAGCATGTAATTTGTCTACAAGGGATGGTTCGAATCCGTTTCTGTGCAGGATAGGACCATAATTTTGGCACTGTTAGGCGAATCCTTTTAACACAGCCAAACTAAACCAGAGATCAGCGTATTCCTCGTCGTGAATGGCGTCATTCGAAATTCGCCATTGCATCAGCTTAATGGATGAAAACTGTTCAACAAGCATCATTTGCCTATAACTTGTGCGTACTCAGCTTACAACCAGTATTTACCGTAACTTGTCGCTGAAACGTGTTTGCTGATTTTAATAGCATGACGGAATTCCGCGGATGACGGTTGCGTCAACTTGATAGTTCTTAGTTAGCATCTCGATTCGAGACTTTCGAAGGTGATACTGAAGTTCATGATGAGGTGTTCATCGATGATGAATCATCATATCAGATAATTTCCGACAGATGACCATGGGATTTTCGTTGAGCGAACTTGCATAATACGTCCAGTTGTGACAATTATATGGATGCGAATCCTCTTCACTCGTTTCAGACCATACTTCGGGAACATCCTCCTGAGCCCACCTCGACGTGTTGGCCAAGGTGATTGTTACATCTTAGCTCCTACGAGAGTTGTTATGACATTAGATTATACAGATCTTATGTCGCTTGCTTTCAGGATGCCAAGTTCTTGTTTCGTGACTCGTTTCTAATACCAATTATAGTAAGTATTGCGCACGGATCCCCCCAAACTTCGAACAAACGTAACACAATACCAATGGGAGGAATGAACTGGAATACTGCAAGTTGCAGTCTGCAACGCTTATCTGGAATAATGGAATACTTCCAAATTCACAGTTCCTCATTTGATGCCACCGCAAGCGAGCGGCTCCGAAAAGAAACACTCGTGGCCACACTAACGTATACTGTGCGGTTCAGCGCAGAGTACGGAGCCCTGCTAACCCGTGATCATGCTATACCGTTAGTGTGGTATCATTTCGTTACGGTTCTACTGTGTTACGGCTGTTATATTGCTTTGTGCGAATCATGGTCTTTACATGCGTGTTGTCTAATAGACATGTCTATTATTCCTACGTGAACGCGGGCGTGTCACGCGCGTTAGGTTTCAAGGTTGGTTTTGGAGTTGATTCTCTGAATCTTCCCTTGGAGCTTGGACTTGGGCACTGGGTCTAGGGTATACGGTTTCATTATTGTATACCCGCTAGTGGCTACGCTTCCATCAATAGCTGAGGGATAGTATACGGTATTTGTCAAGTGACAGATATTGAGTTCAACAAGTTATTCATGGTACTGACTAGAAGTGGTAAGAGCTCTAATACTATGGTGGATTACACTGGCCATCCTATACCCGTGTAAAACTCAAGATATAAACTCAAGACTGTTAAGACACTGAATCGGGCTTAGTAATGTTACATGACTGGCGTAGCATGAATGTAAAGAGTTAAACAGTGATGAGTCATCAATTTATGGACTGCATAAATTGTCTTTAATCGCCACTTCGCTCCGCTGGTTGCACAATTTCTTGTCTGGTGGTATAATCTGTGTCTTCCGACGACTAGGCAAAACCCGTATACTCATGAATCATGCCAAATCGCGGAAATCAGTATTCAGCAAGATTTGCTGAACTCCTCCATGCGTAGGTGTTATACCTACCATTTTCCCGCCGCCAACCAAATCGTTCTTTCACCAAGAACTCCGCCGTTTTCTAGTCTAGTATCGAAATCGCCGACCCGGTGTAATCAGCGTAATATTCCGTATTTGACCACTTTTCTTGGTGTTTGGCAAATGAAATCTGTGCGGTGGTTACTTGGCGAAATCCGAGTTGGCGAAACCTGTTACGCCCATTTCGAGAGAAATGAAAATCGCGCGCGCCCGAAAAATTGTGTGATAAAATTGAAAGATTCATTTTTCAATCTCACGAAGTATTATAGAGGATACTCGTCTAAGAAGTAAACTAGATAATTTTAGTGACAACTCTGTACAGCAGTAGCCATAGTCTTGAGAAATGTCGAATTAGTTTCAAAAGTGAGTCGTATAATCTCAGCTACCAGACGCGTATGTTTCTGTTTACAAATACCATTGGAGTTTCACCATAGTGATAGAAAAAAAACTTTTTTCACGACTACTGCATATCACCTAGTTTTACGCCGCCATTTCACGTATATTATGAGTAATAAACTATATAAATATTTTAGTGACAGTTTCTGTATAGTAGCATTTGCCCTAAAAATGTCGCTTCCAACTCTCGAGGGGAAGATCAACTGGGCAGCAATCTCAGCTGAGGAAGAGGACTCATTCGTGCCAGACGTATGTGAAGTGACATATGCGGAAGCTGCTGAAGGTGTATCTAAACTCACAGCGAAGATTGGGAAAATTATGGAGAGTGAATCGAGTCGTCCTCCTGGTTTCGGATTTCTGATGGACGGCCAAGGTTTGATTTTACCGGAGGACTCGAAAACGATTCAGTCTGTGATGGCTTCGGACGAATTCAGTAAAAAAAGAAGTATGGAGGGAAGCGAAAATAAAGTGAAGAAAGTGCGAAAAATAGTGAACGGTCCGACACTTTTTCCCGATCCGATTTTCAACGAGAATGATAATATTCCGTCGCCAAGCCCTGCGGAAAAAGTGACGAAAAAAGGAATTTCGGGAATTTTGATGGAGAGAAAATCGTCGAGTTGTGGTATTGGGGAAAATTCGGAAAAGTGTTGGGAAAAACGCGAGCGAATTCGGAGAAAGCAAATTGAAATTGGAAAGTCTACGGAGGGATATAAAAAGTATATTTCGAGTATAGCGCCGTCGGAAAGGAGAACGGGAATAGATCCGATTACACCAGATGCGAGTAGAAGAATTAGTAAAAGAACTTTCGATGCAGAAATGAGAGTTTGGCGAAAAGCATTGCATGATTTCGAAGCGGATTGAAATATGGTAACAATCGGTGAAAAAAATGCGATATGAATATATTTTTTCACTAGTGTTTCACATATCACTAGGGTGAAACTCCGATGTAGGGAAATTGAAAGTTTGCAGAATTATGGTATTAATGCTGAGGAAAGTAGCGGATTGCATTTGATTTTTCATTTCATTTTGTTATCAGAGTTGTGTTAGTGAGGATATGAAAATTTTTAATGTTTTTTTCTGTGAATTCTTTACCCGTTTTACGTGAAGTGGCGTCGTAAAACTCGGTGAAAAACGCGATATTCGCGGTGATATGCAGTAGTCGTGAATTATATTTTTTCACTAATGTTTTTCATATCACTAGGGTGGTGAAACTCCATAGTTCCAATAGTGGGGGAAGCAAATTTCTGAGAGAGAAAAACAGTAACGTATGGAAATCAGAAAAAATAAAAAAATGTGGATGAATGAAAATAAAATATGAGTATGGAAGATTTAAGAGATTTGTGGTAAATAATTTTCAGAAAATCCGAAAAATTTAATCGGAAAAGAATATAAATAAAGATGGATAATTAATGAATCTCAAAAATAGGTATAGAAAATAGCAAAAAATTGTAAAAAAATGAAGAAATTTTCAAAATTTAAAGAAATTCAATCGGAAAATGAAAAAAAAACGGAAAATAATTCTCAAAATTAAGAAGTGTAAAAAGTGGAAGAGATTTGTGAAAAAATGAAGAAATTTTCAAAATTTCACGAATTTCAATCGGAAAAAAATAACAGCATATACTACTAAAATATTGGAAAAATTATCCGAAAATTTTTGATAAATTTAAATTCCTTTTCCTCGTCAGTGTTGTTCACATGATATCTGAAAATGTATGTAAACGTTTTTGCACGGTGACAACATCGTTGGTATCAGCCACCAAGGACGTTGCTATGAAGACTCTAGTCGTGAAGCAAGGGGCTAGCAGGGCGAGGTAAGCGTCTGAGGGCGGAGTCCTTAGCCTCGCTGTGCATAGTCTTCTTAACACGAGTAGATTGGAGTTTCACCACCGTTTTACGCGAAGTGGCGTCGTAAAACTCGGTGAAAAACGCGATATTATTCGCGGTGATATGCAGTAGTCGTGAAATATATTTTTCGTATCACTAGGGTGGTGAAGCTCCATTGGTAGTCCGGGTTATGATAATTGACATTATTTAGCCTTGAAATTTCACCTGTAAGATTGCCAACACTTGAGTACTGCGTAAACTTAGTATTACCGTGAAACTCCATTGAATAGCAGATATATGTGCTAACGAGTATTTTATAACACTTCTTATATTATCAATGAATTGCACAGCTTTTGCTATGTCATAGTAGAGGTATTAATAGAAGTGAGAAAAGGGGCAACATGTCTTAGTTCAGATGATTATAATAACATTTCTCTGGGAAACAACAGCGGTGTTGAAATATATGTTCGCTCTCCTCAGTTGAGTCCAGAAGTTTCCTCACTAATTATAGAAGTCTACACATGAATGCCGTCTAACTTTACAAAAACCAATGAAAATTCCTCATAATCTTCGCACTGTCACCAACATATGTGGTTGACCATATGCTTATTTTTCTACACTGAACAACAGAACTATACATGGGGGTTCATAGCACCCCCATGGGTTGAATCAAATTGGCATGCACTCTACAATGCGTGTCAATTTGGTATACAAATGTGTGTTATTTTCCGAGATTAATAAGAATCGATCTGAAACTATATCGCATATACAATGTAACATGTGTTGTGATGAGAGTACCCGTTTGGGACTGTGATGATAGCGACAACTTGTTCATTATAATTTATCCAACAAAATAACACACATTTGCATCGATCAAATTCACACGTAGTGTAAAGCAGTTTTGGATGTATAAAAATTGTGATATAAAAAAAGGAGTAGTTTATTCGCAAGTGTCTTGTGATGATCTGGTAGTCGTAGTGAAATCGTGAAACAATGGAGTTTCACGACCCGTTTTACGTGAAGTGGCGTCGTAAAACTACGCGATATTTGCGGTGATATGCAGTAGTCGTGGAATATGTTTTTCACTAGTGTTTTTTTTCATATCACTAGGGTGAAACTCCAATAGATTAGAAAAGAGTTAGAAAAGGTTCAATAAAGTTCATGAGAATTACAAATGGCAACGGTTTCATGAAAAATATGTGTTATAGCATTTATTCGCTAATACGATTGTATAAATTGTTCCTGTTTTACAAATACCTGTCTCTGAATTTTGTTTCGGCTGTGTCATTTCAGTGTGACGCTAGAGCACGTATATATAAGGTTTTAGCTATGTAAAATGTATTCATAAACCTACTACTTCTGTCCACAGCAAGTTTACTTGGGTTCGGCTTAATTCACTGCAGCTAATAATAGGATTATGCTGAAACACAGAAAGGAGACAGTTTTTTGTGTTGCAAAAAATTTCAGCAAAAAAATTCATCACTTTTCACTATTTCTCGTTGAATTTCAGGACGCTTTTGAAGCTGACCCGAGACCTTTCGGATGAACGAGATGTAACTCGACCGCGGCGGTCTGTCCCCAAAGGTGGCTTTAAGGCGCAACTTATGCATCATGCTGTAGCAGCAACTAAATTGGTGAGGGCAAGAGGGCAGGCGCTTTTAATTATTCATTGGTCGTGGAAGGAAGACGAGGAGAGCCTATTTTTACATACATATTTTCGCAATATTTTCACAATATTTTCGCAATATTTTCACAATATTTTCGCAGTATTTTTGCGATATTTTCGCGATATTTTCGCAATGTTTTTACGATATTTTCGCAATATTTTCGAAATATTTTCCCAATATTTTCACAATATTTTCGCAGTATTTCCGCAATATTTTTGCATGTTGAGGCATGAAGTTGGAACCCTTGTAGTTGAGCCGAAATTGAGTATACTATATTGGATAGCACTGTATTGGTATATATACATTGGAGTTTTGCAGCCCGTTTTACGTGAAGTGGCGTAATACTCCATGTGAAAAACGCGATATTCGCGGTGATATGAAGTGAATTGAAAACCTGGCGAATAACACCGATCAGATCATCCTATTTGACGTGAAACACTAGCAACGTTCCGCGTGTTTTACGCGTTGTTCACTGCTCACGTACGTTTTTCGCGAAGTGAAATATGAAGTATGGTTTCTCCAGTGTTTTTGTATATCGTGGATGGAATTCCGTTTCACATTTTATACCACAATTGCTCGATCATACAAAAAAAGATGGCCCAGATGGGCGCCATTATTTTGACTGTTTTTATTGATTTATTTTCAGCTTTTCTGTAAACGTTGAGAGATTAATTCCGATTCACTCGGTTATACAATGGAGTTTCGCCCTAGTGATATGAAAAACACTAGTGAAAAACATATTTCATGACTACTGCATTTCACTGAGTATTACGCCGCCACTTGACGTAAAACGGGTGAAACTCCAGTGTGTGTGAATTTGATATGCAATTGTGGAAAATTATCGAGAATTGATTCGAAACTACATCGCATAACGCATGTACATGTTGATATGAAATGCAACATTTTTGCGATTCACTCGGTTGGTTCACCTGGTCATGCAATGTTTGTCAATTTGATATGCAATTGTGGAAAATTGATGAGAATCGATCTGAAACTATATCGCATAAATCATGTGATTCATATTTCGATGAATAATGATAATCGTTCGAAAGTATCATCCACCTCGGAGAATAAAACACATTTGTGTATTGGATTGGCATACATTTTCAGGTTGGTCAAGATGAGCTCAGCAACGATGAGGAGAATCCAAAGAGCCAGAGTAAGGGGTAAATGAGTGGCGTTTCACGACTACCCGTTTTACGTGAAGTGGCGGCGTAAAACTCGGTGAAACATTTTGCACACATGCATGTGTTGGTGACAATGTGTGATTTATGTTTCATGTCGTTTTAATGGTTTACATTCCTCAGTTTCGGTAGTAGGAGCCAACTTCTTCGACACGCTAGCTGCCCGAGTGGTGTCTCTATCGGCGAGTTTAACCATAGCTGAAATCGGCGTTCTGTTGGCGGCGTTTTCGAAGGTTGGAGTGTATCATGATTATATGGTGAGGATGGTGGTGATGATGGACCTATTTTGTATCTTACTAGAGTGAACCTAAGATATTGTATCACAGTGCGTGGCAAATTGATATACAAATGTGTGTTATTTTCCGAGAATAATGAGAATCGATCTGAAACTATATCGCATATACAATGTAACATGTGTTGTGATGAAAGTACCCGTTTGGGAGTGTGATGATAGCGACAACTTGTTCACTGTAATTTATCCAACAAAATAGCACACATTTGCATATCAAATTCACACGTAGTGTATCGTAGTTCTGAATGTATGAAAATCGTGATATAAAAAAGGAGTTGTTCATTCGCAAGTGTAGTGGAATATGTGATGTTTAAGATGTTGCTTGTTATGTATGTTCATGTGATATATCAGTAACCGTTCCGAACATGACCGTCTCGACTCAACATGTGATGTATGATGATGATAAGTATATCCTGTTAAAGTTTCAGCTCAAAACTCTTATTCGTTAATGAGAAACACAGATTTTTTGAATTTGCCTAAGAAAAAAATACGCTCCTTAGATGGAAATTCT
>NW_003213081.1:637895-642132 GCF_000006405.1 Perkinsus marinus ATCC 50983
ATTCGTGTTTTCTGTATCCTTCTACCTGAAGTCGTAAGGAAACTCTTCTGAGCTCAGCTGAGGAAAGCGATTACATATATTCCTACTCCAACACTGTATAGGAAACTCTTCTGAGCTCAGCTGAGGAAAGCGATTACATATATTCCTACTCCAACACTGTATAGGAAACTCTTCTGAGCTCAGCTGAGGAAAGCGATTACATATATTCCTACTCCAACACTGTATAGGAAACTCTTCTGAGCTCAGCTGAGGAAAGCGATTACATATATTCCTACTTCAACACTGTATAAGAAACTCTTCTGAGCTCAGCTGAGGAAAGCGATTACATATATTCCTACTCCAACACTGTATAGGAAACTCTTCTGAGCTCAGCTGAGGAAAGCGATTACATATATTCCTACTTCAACACTGTATAGGAAACTCTTCTGAGCTCAGCTGAGGAAAGCGATTACATATATTCCTACTCCAACACTGTATAGGAAACTCTTCTGAGCTCAGCTGAGGAAAGCGATTACATATATTCCTACTCCAACACTGTATAGGAAACTCTTCTGAGCTCAGCTGAGGAAAGCGATTACATATATTCCTACTCCAACACTGTATAGGAAACTCTTCTGAGCTCAGCTGAGGAAAGCGATTACATATATTCCTACTCCAACACTGTATAGGAAACTCTTCTGAGCTCAGCTGAGGAAAGCGATTACATATATTCCTACTTCAACACTGTATAAGAAACTCTTCTGAGCTCAGCTGAGGAAAGCGATTACATATATTCCTACTCCAACACTGTATAGGAAACTCTTCTGAGCTCAGCTGAGGAAAGCGATTACATATATTCCTACTCCAACACTGTATAGGAAACTCTTCTGAGCTCAGCTGAGGAAAGCGATTACATATATTCCTACTCCAACACTGTATAGGAAACTCTCCTGAGCTCAGGTGGGAAAAGCGAACGAATATTCCTTCAACACAGTATTTTTAGGAATATGGGTGTTGTAATGCTTTTGAATGTTCGTATTTTGATTTTTTGGCTAATTTCATAAAGTTCTTTTTTCTAGAGTAGTGATTGTTGTTGGGAGAAATGGCATGTTGTTTTTTCTCAGTGCATCAACCCGGCAGTGCTGAAAGGTCTGCCGTGGATGTCTGCGAGTGAGAGCATCATCATAGGGGCATTTTATACGAAATGTGAGTGGAAAATATGGAGAAATGTCGGGTCTGGGAATTGAACCCGGGACCTCGATATGGAAAGAGTAATTGCAAACTTTCTATTTTCAGTAGCGGAGAAGTTCGAGCTGATCGATGAAGAAAGGCAGATTCTGTCGCATTGTTTGGGTGAGTATCTTATTGGGCCTACTTTGAATCTTTGAAGAGGCAACCTGAGGATATTCCCATCATCAGGGCCCAAGATGGTCGCGGCATGCAGAAGTATTGAGGATGCAGTTCAAGCCATCTCATGCATAGCTGAACTGAAGGAGCTTGATGATAGCTGTGATGGTGAGTGAAGTCAATTCACGTTGGGTGCGCGACTTGGGTTTTTCTCTTCTGGGAGTAGTGTTGGTGATGAGTTGCTGTAGAAGCTTAAAGCCCTTGTCACTAACACAGCAGTAGACAAGTGGTAGAAAGACGCTTTACAGGTAGCTATGCGTGTAAAGAGCTCAAACAGTGGAAATATGAATACCTTGAGCATACGTGCTGAATATCTATACGGTCTAGAATATGAGGACAGATAAGAAGTAGTTTCCGTATGCAACTGATAGAGTTTTCACGGTGAAGGTAGGAATGATTATGGAAATCTCTGGCGATGATATTCCGTCACACAAATTCATTCGATTTTGCGATCATTTATAACAATGTTGAAATATATGCTCGCTTTCTTGAGCTGAGCTCATTGTAGAAGTTCACAAACGAAGTCGGGTAGAAGTGCATAGAAACCAACAAGAATCTCGTAAATTTTCTCCCAACACATGTGGTTGACTATGTGCATATGCTCTCACGTTGGTTCATAAAATGATCATTTTAGGAGTGTTTGGCTGTTCCCCAAGCACTACTCGACGAGTCGTAGGGAAGCTGCTACGGTTGGTTGAGTCGACTCGGGAGGATATTGACGTACCCGAGGCGAAGAAGCTTATTCGATCATGTCGTGGCTTGAAAGTAAGCAGATGGCCATGAGGAGTTTATGCAACTGCTACACCTGCAATTATCTTGAGCAAGTGCTGATGTCGATTGTGTGCTTTCGAAACGGTTGTGTGAGTATTGTGAATGCCTTGACTCGTGCCAAGTAGTGTGCACCGGTCCAATTGTAGGCGTGTTTTTTTCGAAGTGGCCTTTGTTGTGTGAAGGTTCGACGGGAGCTCTTGCTGAGCACTCTGAGAGATCGTCTAGCTGCTGATGGCGAACTTGATGATGATACTCGACATGCGCTTGAAGACCTTGAAATCACCACTTCATGATTTACTGTGATTGTTCGATGTGTTTCTTTGATAATGAGGTGCACTGGTTGGGTTAATACGATCAATTTTTTATGGGGGATGAACGTCGTCTGATAGTAATTCGGTATGAAAATAGAAAAGCTAGTCGGGTTTGAATGTAAATCGCATTTTGTATGGACATCGTGTCCGAGTGGTTAAGGAGTTGGACTTGAAATCCAATGGGCTCAGCCCGCGCAGGTTCGAATCCTGCCGATGTCGTCTTTTCCGTCTTTTGTCCAGAGGGATTGGAACACGCTCGGTGCTAGTGCTGTTGTGTTGGTGGATTCAGTTGGGGGGAGGGAATCTTAGGTTGCCCCGTGTATGATACGGAATATGTCGATGACGGTAGGTATGGAATGTAAGATTTCTCATCTGTGGTTCACTATAGACTAATAGCCCTGCCCTATGCGGCTAGTAGCGGGCGAGTTTTCCGTGTCGTACTTATCAGTTGGTACTATCCCTCGCAACCTTTGGTAGCCACATATTGTTACCTCTTTTTTACCCACCCACACTCTCGGCGCTAAGACATGTGATGTCATTCTCCTCTTTCGAACGGAACCGTATCTGCAACACTCTTTGAAAGTCTTGGCTGTGCGCAGGGAAATATCTTTTTTTATTTCAAGCCTCTTAGTAGATGACAGAACGATTAAAGATTCTGGTTACTGGAGGATCGGAGTTGTTGGGACGTATGGTGTTGCATACGTTGGCGAGGTGAGTATCTAAGGTTCCTGCTGGTAAGATACAGATTAGGTCCAAAAATATGGTTTGCGGAATATTTGTAATTCGTGGAACTGTGATGGATATCTCCAGTGTTGTTTGTTGTCATTGAGATGAGCTCAATGATCTTGATTGATGGATAATTTGCATTTTTGGAATTTCCTGAACTCGTTCAATTGGCGTTCCCGAGGAGTTATACGTTTCCAAGATTTTTGTTTACCCTTCCTGGAGCCCGAAAATAATCGGGAAAATTTACCAAATTTTGTCAGAGTTTTCCGAAAAATTCTCCTGTGTTGAAGCAATGCTAGCCACAGACGTATCTTAGGTGATAAGATTCATCTCAGGGAATATTCTAATTCTGTCATCTACTTGTTCGTTGAATCAAGCACGGAAGACTGCTTTAATGTTGATGGAAATTTCGGTGCGGAAACTGCAGTGAAAACTGAGAAGATTTATGCTGGCACAGGTGAGCGTTGAGGAATTGCATAGTGGGAGCAAGATTGCAAGATTTAGGTTCCCTCCCATCTGATATCAACGCGGTTGTTCACTGTTGTTGTAGCAGTACTCCTGAACAAAACGCAAAGTGAGCTGTGGTGGTTTTTTTTTCGACATGTAAATTTTTTCAGATTTTTTGACCGCTGTGTGTCGCAGCTGCCGCGTCTGCGTATTTTCGTGTATGTTAGTTCTGTGTACGTCAACGTTGGTGTACGAGGGCGCCACAGTGATGTGGGAAAATCAGCACAGGTGAGGCTCCCTTGAGAGTTACATTATAACGTATCAGTGTTGGAGGAATATATGCTCGCTATCCTCAGCTGATCTTGGGAGTTTCCGAAGCTGATTAATGAGAATTAAATACCTGAACTTACTCAGAAACCGACAAGAATTTCTCAAAATTTCCTCCCAGAATTTTCATATTGTCATCAACCTATGTAGTTTACCAATTGCATATTCAGTTTTTCAATGTAGAATTTTTCGTTCTTTTTGATGGTGTTGTTGGCCGATACGGTATAACCGAAAGCCGCCGTGTGTGATTTTGAATGATATTTCCGTTT
>NW_003213081.1:642232-673678 GCF_000006405.1 Perkinsus marinus ATCC 50983
TGTTCAGTTCGGTGGGGGAGCGGTCGAAAGTGTCTCAAGGGTTGAGAGAAGATAGAAGGGCGATTGTTGGAAAGGCCGTGGGAGATTTGATGGTCATTTCGTTGTTGCCATCGTTGGATGGTCGGAAGACTGATCCGAAAGCGGAGATCTTGATCACCCCAGCGGATCTGGCTGCTAGGGTTGTTGTCAGTGTTGCAGTCGAATGCGTAAGCGGCTCGGTTGAGGTAGGGAAGGTTGTGGGTTCAATTCGTGGTGGAGGTATTTTTTCATCAGGTTAGTGGTGAGGGTCCGCAAGTATATGCTCTAGCGTTGGCATCTCCACTGCTTCAATGGGGGAAGTTACGCAGATTGATAATCGATCACTCGGGCGGGCGCGCATCTGCTGCTGATGGTCGACAGAGCGGCGCTATTCTCCGCAGGGCTCAGTCGTCGAACGAGGTACCATCAATTTTCCATTTTATCAAAATCTTTAAATACTTATGTCGCCTCGTATGGTATCGTGTTGTCCGATCCACTTATTATATTCTTAGGTATGCAGTTCCTCGTTAGAGTTGATAGCACCGGAGATCTGTCAAGATGCACGCGGCATTCATGTTCACAACTACCTCCTCCATTGTCTTGGTTTGATCGAAAATGGCGGAGCGGAGGTCTTGGATGATGTTCACTCATCGTTGGGGAGGAGTCTGACGATGCAGCAAGCACTACGTTACACTGATGTGTTGTCGGACGCAAAGTGGAAGCATGGAGGAGTGCTCAACTTTGTGGGCTAATTTTGTGGCGCGCGGTAATTTTGAGATGGTTGTAGGCACTTCGAAAGGAAGCAGTATCGTATTATATGCCTGATATGAATCGAGTGAAGGCTTTGGTGATGAACTCGAAAGCTGTTCAGGATGCTACTCACAGCAAAAAGTTGAAGGCTGAGGCGGCGGCGATGCTGGTACGGCAAGTGTTCGAGGAATATACTATGTTCCTTGAACATAGCATATATGTGTATTCTATACATATATAGTATATTCAACACACTATGTATGTATGTATAGTGTTCGAGGAATGTACTATGTACGTTCGCGCAGATGTTTCCTTACTACTAACATACGAATTCGACCTCAGAATTTTCATATTGTCACCAACATATGTAGTTGAGCATGTGCATGCTTTTCCACGCTGCATTTTGAACTCGCTCGCATCAGCGTCGGTCGAATGCGTCGGTGCTGGTTGAATTTTTAGCAGACTGATATCATAATTTTGGTGGTTGTGAAAATTGTACGATTTGTTCGACGATAGTCGTTGAAATTTTCACACATGTTAAAACTGGAAAATGCCACGGTTTCGCAATGGGATTGCATTCGGTGTTTTTAACGAATGATTAAAGTAGCAATTTTAAGAAGATTTCGAAGATTGGAATAATAATTTCTTATTGGATTTTGAAGTTTTCCTGCTCATTTTCGATGTGGTATAGTACGCGCGATCCCGATAACGAAAATACGTGTGAAGGGGTAACTTTCCCAACGCAATGACTTGGAATCTCAAATTTGTAATATGTGTGGGGGGAAGGGATATGCACATGGTCATCAACTACATGTGTTGGTGATGATGATGACAATATGAAAATGGGGGGAAAGGGATATGCACATGGTCATCATCAACTACATGTGTTGGTGATGATGATGACAATATGAAAATGTGGGGGGAAAGGGATATGCACATGGTCATCAACTACATGTGTTGGTGATGATGACAATATGAAAATGTGGGGGGAAAGGGATATGCACATGGTCATCAACTACATGTGTTGGTGATGATGACAATATGAAAATGTGGGGGGAAAGGGATATGCACATGGTCATCAACTACATGTGTTGGTGATGATGATGACAATATGAAAATTTTGAGAAGTTTTCGCTGGTTTGTGTACGTTTGTTATACAAATTAGTATATAAACTACTGTAATTTCTGAGGAAACCCCCGAGCTCAGTTGAGGGATGCGAATATATATTCCAACACTGGTGATATGAGCCTCTCTTATGTAAATTCATTATATGGAACTTGTTCGCAATCGATTTTCGTGAAAAAAATTTCACGGTACTTTTGTGTATTGGCAGGACCGTATTATGGGCAACCAGAGGAGTGACATCTTACGAGCATTTGTCATCGTATTGCATCGCGTATTCGTTTCGATATACGACAGAGTACTTGTCAACCACGATGGTCTGGAGAAGCTGAAAGAGTAGGAGACCCGGGTTCGATTCCCACTGGAGGCATTTTTCTGTTGCAGGCTGAATAAACGTGGTGCCAAGGTGCTCCTACTACCGACGCATAGGAGCTATATCGATTTCCTAGTTCTCAGCTACATTTGCTTCTAGTAAGGATAGCGGTAACGTGTGCTCGAGTTGCTCTTTGGGTGGTAAAGGCCTAGGAGAATCTTGAGTCTTGTGTTAGTCGATTCGAAAAGAGTTGTTCTATTGGTCGGAATGTCAGATAGTAGCATCGACTGACTTTTGAAGGCCATAGGGAATCACAATTGCGGTAGACTAGTAAGAGCGTTTGGAATTCAAAATTACTCAATTGTATCACATAAGCTTATATTCAAACTCCGAGTGGAATTTTATGTGATGCAACTGAGTCATGTCGAGTGAAGATTTCAAAGCTGCTTTGGATGCAGTATGGAGGAGGTCTACTCGGTCGTTGGTTTTGTTTCAGTGCCGACATTCGGCTACCTTTTATTGCTACCGGAGATAACTTCTTTTCCATCGTGGGAATATGGAAGATACTGCAGCATTCAGGTGAGAAAAATTTCCGATGCGGGGACTCGAACCCCGGTCGCGTGGGTGAGAGCCACGAATCCTAACCAGCTAGACTACATCGGATGATAATATTTCGAATGTGTTGTTATGTTGGTCCGAATGTAGGTGCATTCTTTATGAAAAGATCTTTTAACAGCGAGACTCATCCTCTGTACTCGATTGTTTTCAAGACCTACATACAGGTCATCCTCGAGGAGCAAGGTGATCATCGGTCGCCTCCTCATACTCTACTTCTCATTAATAACAAGTGTTGAAATACATCTTCGCTTTCCTCGGCTGAGTACATGAGTTTCCTCACTAATCATGGGAGTTCGTAGACTAACTGGGTTAGAAGTGTACAGAAACCGGCAAGAATTCCTCAAAAATTTCCTCCTAGAATTTTCATATTGTCACCAACTCATGTGCAATTCTTACCACGCTGTTAACAACTCCCTTATTCAGGGTGTGTTGAGATGTTCATCGAAGGAGCTCGCTCTAGAAGTGGGACGATGATCCGCCCTCCCAAGGTTGGCCTTCTGAGATTTGCTACGGAATCTGCTGTTCATAATGCGATGAACGCTACCTCGATGGCTAACTTTATAGGTGAGGGCTAAGTAGTAAGTCTAGTACACTGAGTGCGTTGAAAACACCTTTTTTTATTTCGTGTACCACAATTTAGTGAACTCCAACCAGAATCTTCATAGCCATACTGTATAGAGAAATCACCATTGCGGTTCAAGTCCAGCATATCTCGCTCAGATGAAGAGGATGTTTATCTCGTGCCGATTTCTATCGGTTACTCCAGAGTGATGGAGGTAGACTCCCTCGCCACCGAGCTGGAAGGCCGAGCCAAGGTCGCTGAAAGCCTCGCCCGAACCGTTTCGTAGGCATAGTTCAACCGCAGTGTTTGCCGCACTCTTATCCTTGCAGAGCACTACGTTATTTATCTATGAACTTTGGAACTTTGACGGTTCACATCGATCCTCAACCGATTCGAGTCAGCGATGTTGTAAAACGTTGGAAGGACGATCAGAAAAGTGGGCAGTGGAGTTCGCTTTCCTCATCTGAGTTCAGGAGTTTCCAAAGCTAGTTATAAAAGTAGTATGTACAGAAACCAATGAGAATTTCCGCAAATTTCATTTACAATATGCATATTTTCATACACGGCTCGCAGTGAGTCGCTCATAGGTAAACACTCTCCTCCTTCCGGGCTGAAGTGTCATCAATATTATACCACTCCATTTCAACAACTCGCTGAGGAAGTGGCTGATCGTTTGGATGCCAACATGCCTATTCACACCACTCACTTGGTCGGTCTTTGGAGGCCTTGGGTGGGCGAGAGAGGTCGAGTTTAGGTGGCTGCAATTTTGCTGTGGAAACGACACGACTCGTCGCCTGCTGTAAGTCACCCTGTGATGGTGGAGAAAGTGAGATGGCTCTGTGGTATATTGAGGAAAAATGGTGTAACGGTTATACTCGACGACAACAATGTGAGAGGGCGTGGGTTCGACCCTCAGTGATGACGTTTAGGTGTATCCTCTCAGACCTCCTCAGCTGTCTCCCGCGTGGCTTCCCTCTACGTCGATCATGTCGTCATATCTGCGCCCGAGGAGGAGACCGGTGAAGTGAAGTGAGCTCGGTTATTGACTTATTCTCCGATGGAATAATACTTTCACTGTGAAAGTTTCACAATCACTTTAATACTGTCGAAAGCAGATGAGGATCGATCGATCACTGGGTGCCATTGCTGAATCGTTGAGTAGAGACCTTGATTACCTGATTTGTTGATATAACCTTCTCCACAACACCTCGTGATTCTCATCGGAATGTACTGTCGTCATCCCCGTCCATACCATTGCTAGATTTGAGTCTTCTGTGTAGCTATAGTGAGCGCCTTACTGATCAGATACTCGGTATGTCCTACCAACCCGCTGTTCGCCACACTTCTACTCAGCTACTATCGCAATCAGCTAATCTACCGTCTCGGTCACGAGGCCTGTCTAGTCTTAGCTGGTGGTGATCCCAACAAGCTGGCCTTCCTTCGCGAGGAACTACTACTAGAATGCATTCCCCTGGTCAACCCACACGAAACCGCTATAGAGTCCGCTGAGCTCAAAGACTTCGCGGTGTCCCTCATAGGACCAGTCGTGGAGTGCTGGTGGATCGTAGCTCTTCTTGCATGCAGCCACGGAAGGCCTTGGTCTGCTACTCTCAATGAACTGGTCTCGTCAGCATCGACTTTGGCTAAGGATATGTTCGCGGAGGGCAAGTGTGTGTATTTGGAGGCGTGCTCTTTTGACTTCGCAAAGAAGGCAGTTCGAGGAATGGAAAAACGAGGGTGAGCACATACGCCACTTCACTACTCGAGTGGGGAGAGTGTGAACTGCCCTGTCTGGAGCCTCATCGTTCAGCTGTGTGCACTACAGTCCGGTCGAAAAATGTCCAGAGCTGATCTGAAGCATTTAAGCTCTTGATGGCCCTACGAATGCCTGGTCTAATGAGCTCGGGATCATCCCTTTGTTCTTACTTTTAACGGCTGCGGACATTTTTTGACCGGACTGTATACGTATACGTTGTGTTCAGGTGTAGCGTATATTACGTATATGTATACACGCATACTGTTATATATGTACTATATGACTCGATCGATGGTATAAGAAACTGCTCGGTGATAGGTCTGGCTATTTTGAGTTCATATTGCAGAATGCCCCTGATTTGTTCTATATCGTAGCTCCTGCGTATTGGATTGAAGTCGATCGAGGAAAGAGTAAATCGATCGCATGCTGTTTTTCTTGACTTGCAGATGCCTAGTGGTGAATGGTAAGAGTCTCCACGTTGTATTCGAGAAGATGCATGAGCTCTTGGCTCTGCTGCAGTCCATAAAAGAGTGTATGTTCATGGTCGCCTAGCATCATCATCATCATCATCGATGTATCCTTGCAATTTCAGGCCCAGCTCTTCCCCAAACCAGAACACTGTCGAACTCCTCAGAGGCATCCTGTGGGGTTGAAGAGAAGCCACCACAGAGGAGATTCTTCACTCAACTCCGCGGGATGACCCTTGCTAGGCCCCTAAGCCGCTCTGCTGGCACTTCCAAGATGTGATGGCCATCGGCTGGATGTCGAGCTGGTCACGCTCTTTGAGGGAGTTGTTATCATATATTCGTTTGTCTTTTTGTCATGGTTAGTTTTGGGATATACAGTCTCTAGGATCAGCATCACGGTAGTCGCGTTGACAGTTTTTTCATGGTTGTGGGAGGGTACGTCCTCTGACGATCACTACTTAAAGACTAAGTGCATGAATCAACTCTGTGTTCGGGAGCTGTTGACCACGCGACGTCGAGTCGCAGAATCACTACTTGCCTGAGCCGGGTCAGTAACAGGGCGCATAAAAGATCCACAATGACTTGCTGTAGTGGCTGTAATCTATCTATATGACTTCATCTGTAACGTGAGATTCGAATTTGATCCATTCAGTAGTAGACCTCGATGAGTGGCCACAATAGATAGATATGTCGCTCGTTGCGTAACCCGAAGTTACCGATTGTTCACTTGTACACAACACAAAGAATCAGAGTGAACACTTTTATTTTGATCGCCTTGGCAGGACAGCTAGCTGGCTTGATATTGATGTATTTATGATCTATGGGAATCTGTCAGGCGACACCTGCAAAGAATGGATAGTATAACGTCTGTCGTGATCAGATGAACCATCGCCCTGCTGGCCCAATGGATAAGGCGCCACCCTCCTAAGGTGGAGATTCCGGGTTCGATCCCCGGGTAGGGTATTTGTGCTATAACATTTCATGCAGAAGACATCGCTTACATCCATCGAAGATTCCTCAATCTCAAATTCGTTCTCGTCCAGGTCGTTCTCATCTTCCTCATCGCTGCTGCCAAGAGTCTCGGGCTGTCTTTGATAGACTCCTACTGTACGGAGTAGATCACCCCATTTGGAGACATCGTCGCAAACAGGGCATTCTGAAAGCAGCGACGCTATGTCAAACTACAGATCAGACTCGAGACAGTTACGGAACGTTAACGATGATTTAATATTGTAAAATAACGTCCTTAATGCAGGGATACATATTATATGAGTAGTAATATCTCCGTATTGATAGTCTGAGGCGGCAGTCTTACTCACAAAGTCCGGGATAAGTCGGTCTTCTGCATCAAGCACCGGGGATCCAGTAGGATCACAGCATCCTTCAGAAGCGATGCATGTGATGTGTGAAGAAGTCCGACAGGACAAACATACCGCTCGTTTGGTGACCCCCACCGTGAAGGCTTGCATGCAGACACAGCAACAATGATTGCGACTGTCTGCCTCGTCTACGAGCGCCTGAGGATGAAGATTCTTAGAAGCTCCAATCCCAGCTAATGTGGTTTGATCAGCGTCCCGTAAGAGTATCCTCCCACTCCACGTTGGCAGACTCCATGGTCACGGAAAAATCTCACCTGGGAACTCCCTGCAACATGAGTTCGATGGAGAACTTCTATAGGTAAGTGTTCTATCCGGAAACATGCGCTCGAGGCCGCTTCACCTATGGGGAGACGAACTGCAAAGGAACGCGTCCCGCCGCACTCTTACCTCTCGCAGCCCTGAACTCCGCTACTTTAGTTTCTACAGCGCTAGCCACCCCGGGCTCGAGGACGTTGAGCACGAGCGGCATGCGGGACCATGGAGGTAAGTGAAGCATGCCGATGACCAGTGCAAGGCTGTCATGGACGTTATTGGTCCTCTGACGCCCACGCTTGGTCAGGCCTTTACCTGATGAGAGGAGGATCAGCCAATCCGGAAGGATCCACTCGGGCAAGCAGCACTGCCGGGTGATTCACCTATGTTGGCTAGACCTTCTCGAGTGAGTCGTGATAACCTGGGATGCTGCCACGTCCACTCGAACTGTAATGCCTGAACGACACTGGAACATGCATTAACACCACATGCCAAGGAGTCGGTGATAGTAATCTTCTTGTATGTCCCCTCTAATGTTATATTTCAAGTCGCTATCGTCTAGTGGTTAGGACGTCACGTTGTGGCCGTGACAACCCCGGTTCAAATCCGGGTAGTGACTTTTTTCTTACCTGAACTTGACTGCTAAATCCATAGCAAACCAACAACATCTTCCAAGGCCTGTGCCGCTTCGTCCGATGTGCTCCTCCATTATTCAGCTCCCCGTTGTGCTGTCGAATCCTGACCGAATGAACTCCAACAACTACAAGCCATCAAGGGCGTAGCGATATATCAATCCACCCTTCCAGGTATCAAATCGGTCACAGACACAGGCCGACCATAGGACAACCGATTTACACGAATGCTATGGTTCAAGGCTCACCTTCTCCGAGGGTTAACTGTAAATCCGATATAGCCAACATTTGGTGACGCTTCGCTCTGTAACAAGTAGCAGCCGTAAAATCCCGACTCGTTACCGTCACCGAGATGTGACATTACAGAACACCAACGATTTCACACTCGAACCACTCTTTGTTATAATTCTGGTCTCGAATGATGTACTCCATAGAAGACTTCGTATACACCACCACCCAAACTACAACTCAACAGATGTTCACCCGCACACTATATTGAAAATCTACGAAGAGTACATGTGTTTCGGTGGTAGCATCGTCAGCAGTAGCCTTACAAACTTCCGCCTGGTTCGATAGGACCACTGATATCAATGAGCAACACCTCTGCTGTTAACTCTCTCATCAGGAACTCACCCCCTCACACCGCCACAACCCAACAGATAGATGACTGCCTGGTAGCCCTCAGCCCAAACGATTTCAGGCGAGCTCGTACTTTGCAAAATTGCCTTCAGCAAAGCGGCGAATATTCCCACCAAAATTGACCAACGCGAAGCAGCCACATCATTGACGAGAAATAAGCTGTCCATATCCAACCACCGTTTTCCGGGCATCCCTGGCGCCGCCTTCCCCTGCTCTCGATCATGATAGCTTCTACCATCTAATCTCACAACCCGCTGAACTTCCGTTCGCCATTTCCCTGTCTGTTGCTGCCAAAATGAGCCACGTTGTTAACCTTAGCGATTCTCGTGCCGAACTGTATAGCCCTTTTCCTAAATCCTGCCAAGTCCCCCAACGCTCCCCCCGCGATTAATCTCAACGCACCACGCAACAACGGTTTCGTCTCCACATTACTATCACATAGTCGGTGGCGGCCGATCCAGTTGAGGAGGTCCTCATCCAGATAGGGGTGCCGGGGCTCTCGAGCATGATCACTCATAACTCGATCGTCCCTCCCAAGGTTCCGTCGCCAAAGCCGATGCAGATCTCTGAGCATCTCTCGCCTCCTCCCATCGAGGCCTCCTCTGAGTTCGCTGGTCCGATACCGAGCATAACCACCCAGGACCTCATCCGCACCATGGCCGACCAACAGCACTCGAGCCTCCGATCGAACCAACGCTCCTCTAGGAGCAGCACTGGTGAGGACCAGCGGGAGTGGAACGCGATCTACTTCGCCATTCCGAAGTAGCTCCCCCGCCTTGTGCGTGCGGCAATAAGGCGAAGCTCCCTCGTCAGCCTTTCTACGACAACAGAACTTACACATTCCTCGAATGCAGCTCTCCTTAGCCACTCTAGAGCAACCATCACTCGAACACTTCTTCCTTACCGGCTCCGAATGCACAGCCATCCGCCTACACTCCGCTGAGGCCTCGTTCTCTTCCCTCAACACAGCCCGACGGAACTCGTCATTTCCGCATTGCTCGGGCTCAACGAGCACCCCTTCCCCCCGAGCTGCCGTCCATAACGCTGCTGATATGTTCACGTCCATATGCGTCACTTCAGGGCTGCTTAGACCCATCACTCGATCATACATACCCTTATCACTCGCGTCAATTCCACACAATATCAGCCGCACTCTCGCACGTCCGTAGACCTCCGCTAGGCGCTGATAGCTGACCAGGGCTGTCCTCAGATCGGGCGAGTCCCTTCCATCTACACTAGCAGTAAGGAGATCAACTTGCCTGTCCGACTCCTCTAGGGCGAGCGCGGCGAGAGTCGTCGAATCGACACCACCCGAAAACAAGATACCAATAGGTCCAGGATGGTCCAACATGCGGACACGACGAGCCACCGCTCGCCGTAAAACTACCAGAAACTCTTCTGGCGTTCCGGTGTCGGTCGTGTTGGTGTTCCAGAAGGCTTCCTTTCTAAAGGGAACTCCAGTAGGGTAGGGGACTTCCCGAATTCGACGGCTCTTCAAATCAAGGCAGTACACGCTACCTTCAGCCGGAACCTCAGCAACCTCAAATTTTCCACCAATACTCCCAACAGAGGCTATCGTCAGACCATTTTCGGTATCATTAGATAACAGCAAAGACCTTCTGCCGAGTCTATCACGGCCAAACCAGATCTCCCCCCGCCTCGCATCGTAATATACGAACGCGAATGGTCCTTTCAGAGCTTCCAAAGCGATGATCGGTTCCTCAGTTGCGCACAGCCTATCAAAAACCTCAATAGTGTCGCTTCTGCTGGGCCCGTTGAGCTCGTCATTGAAGAGCTCACCGTTCCACAGGAGGATGTGGTCGTCAGTACAGTATGGTTGCTGCACCGCACCTTGCGAGCCGCGCATGTGTAAAACCGCAGATTTGAATTCCATAGTGGTATCACCGTAATGAGCCCGCCGACTCCTGAAACGATCAGGGCCGCGACAGCGAAGGAGGTCGTCCATCTCGGGGAGTTTGGCAGAAGCTGAGTGGTTTTCGAATTTGTAGGATGCCGGGATCGAACTTGCGCATGTGTCGATTATGTGAAGGCATATGCCACACATAAGGAGAGTAACCAAAGAAACAGTAAAATCTGATCTGAAAATTTTCAGGGTGCCGCCCTTCCCCGAAACTTTTCACAGCTGATGAGTTATGACACCTAGAAGCAGTGTGGAAATAAATTTGCACACGTTCATCAACCACATGTGTTGGTGACAATATGAAAACTCTGAGGAAAACTTTGAAAATTTTTTGTTAGTTTCTAGACACTCCTCGTAAATTCTCCCAAATCGTACATAAACTCCCATGATTGTTGAGAAAAGTATTGAGCTCATCTCAGGAGAAATTGAACATTTTTTTCGCAGAACTTCTTATCACATATCGTTAGAAAGTATTTCTCGACTTCTGCATGAATGTGTACACAACCGTATGCTCAGCGCCTTTTGACGCCTCGAAATGCACAGAAAAACACATGTACGCGATATCACAAATCGCGATTACTTACTATCGCCCTGCATAGTGTGTTCTGTTTCGATCGCCCAACAGTAATATGAACAGCGTGCCTCGCCTACACCCTGTAACTGTTCGTGATCGAGTATGATCATACTTATCGAAATTTCTCTTATCCGTAGAACTTATAATGATCAGATTTTTCTAAGCTACAAAATGTTACCGTTTTGGAAAAGTTCAGAAACATTTCCTCCTCAACTGTTCCCTCCGGAGGTAACATCCCCAACATGGGTAGGAGGCTTACCCTGAGCCTTCCCTCTCTCCGAATTGAAGAGCCGCGCGATGAGGGTGTCTGCCGGAGGCCCTACTAGAAGGCAACAAAGCGATCTCCTACTTCTAAGAGGAGTAGTGCATATCAGCAAGTTACCTTCACTATACAGAAACCTGTTTTATACTGTTGACATACGAATTCGGATATAAATGTACAGAAACCAATACGAACTCGGGTATAAATGTACAGAAACTAATACGACTTCGGGCATAAATGTACAGAAACCAATACGAATTCGGGTATAAATGTACAGAGACCAATACGAATTCCCCAAAATTTTCTCAGAACTTTCATATCGTGACCATGTGATTATCGATTATAATGGCGAGCGCGAAGTGAAAAGCGCACCTTCGAAGTTTGCTGACAATCTCAAGGTTGGTCCAGTTCGAGCATAATTAAACTCGGTGTATTCAATAGACCTCTGCTGAGCTTCAAGAGCGATACCGGAATTGAATTTAACGTGTAAATTTGGATTCTGGGAGCGGTCCGGTCCAACTGCATTGGATATCGCATGAATCGTATTAGTTCCCCCAGTTATGGTGATCCCAGTCTCTCAAGACCAACGAAGGCTGCCCTCCATTAAATCGGTCGAGGACGATATCATACTCGACCGAAGCTTCTTCGATGAGCTCCTACTGCCTTCCACAACGAATACTGATTATGACATTTACTTGCTAGAGGCCCTATGGCCGATTCTAGCTAGGGCGCTAGCAACGCTTTCACTCGAGGTGGGTGCTTCAGCACCACACATGTCCACCTCTACTCTTCCCTTGGTGACGGTGCAGCTCTTGAAACGCTCGCACAGAGATATCATGATGACAATATTTCTCAATTTCCGTCGGGAGTCTTCAAAAAAATTCAAAAGGTGCGATCGATACGATATACTCTAAATCAACTTTGGTCCCATTTTCCGTGGGAGAATCAATTTTATAATCGTTTCACAAGTCGTTCATTGAATGCTCTCGTTCGTCCAGGTTGAACGCCTCCACTTCCGAGAGGACGCAGACCCGGTAGTCCGCAACAGATTCTGTCCGCTAGCTTGGCTAGCTCAGTATCTACTTCGTAACAAACCTAATAGTGGCACTCTTGAAAGAGATGGAATACAGCGAGAAAGAGAGTTGAAACAATTCTCTGCGTGGGTGGACATTGAACGGGGCCGTCGAGAGGTGAGAAACCGTCGTAAATCGCACAGTGATAGTGACTAGTTCATGAAGAGAACTTGTAGACCTAGATATGTTAAATGAAAAAATATATTAAGTTCCACCTTATATAATTATAAATAATAAGAAGATATATCAAAAATAAAACGTATTCTTTATGACAATACTTATAATGAAAACTCATAATGGCTGCAGTGGGCGCATCATATGATGTTGATATCGTATAGTCGCCGGACGTTTGATGGAGGTCTCTTCATGAGTTCCGAATAACTCATTAAGACGGGTATAATACTATTCATGAAAAACGAAGATGAAAATATATCACGCGATCGTTCATCACAGATACATCGTCGCGAGAATCTAGTGCGACGTGTTTTCAACGGCTTCTCTTCCAGAAGACAAGTCCGCATAAGCGCCCTCCCAAGAGTCGTAGCAGTTCTAGACGAACTAGCTTGCCTCGGTGGCGAGCTTGTCAGCGCCGAGTACTGCAGTAGCAAGAACATCATCAACAACTTCACCGGGAAGGACTCTATCGATTTCGCGGAGTTCTGGAGTTGGTTCGCTGGACCGCCCAGAGGAGAAGGTGGGAATCCACTCGAATTCAAATGACCGAGAGCCTCCAAGTTCGTTCCGAATGGTCCATATCAGTAGGTGGGAATTTCTAGTAGTTGTTGTAGCTGCGAGAATAGTCATCATTTACCTTGAGTATGCTGAACACACTGCGGTCATTGTGCCATGAGAATCAACATCAAGTTCCTCGTCTTCGTCACGAGCATGAGTTCGATGTCCTGCAGGAGGCGTGCCTTTGAAATGGACGGCGTTCGTCCGCGCGGAAGCCCGTAAACACCATAAGGCTGCTCAAGTAAGACGAAAACAGTCCAATACCCGTATAGGTCACCGACATAACTGTTCTCGCATGTGCCTTGATCGACTACTGTGATATGGTCAACCGCTTCTGCCTTCCTGTAGCGCGCTATAGTTTTTTTAGCCAAGATGCGATGGGGATGTATACTTTCGATTCTCAGGAACAGAAAGCAAAGAAAGTAGAAAAGGAAGAGATAGCAATTGTTGCTGCCGTACGTGCTGACGAGGATCGTGAAGAAGCGGAGTGAGTCCTGCATACCTATCTGTGCTACTTAACTACCTTTGTGAGGCTCAGTCATTAGACTAAGCGTGTGACTGGGGTATTCGATATTGTCTCCAAGAGTCTTAAATTCCCCTCGGGTTGAACTCGCGAAATTCATAAGTTCGAAGTATGGTGAAACCCCGTCCGAGGGGATGCTCATTTGGCGAGAAAATGAGCTCGTGAGTGCTCGTCGAGTCAACTCGTGGCTGTTCTCGTTGAAGCAATTCTCAACTGCCCTTCTACACAGCCGATGTGGTCCTATAGTCACTATAGTTATTTTTACTGTACTGTAGTGCAATACACTATACTTTATCGATAGTGTACATTAATTGTATGCAGTTTGGGTAGGGGCTTTCACTGAGAGGCGATGCTCTTCTTATCAGATTCAATAACCTCTGCGACGAGTTGTCAGAAAATGAGGAAATTCGGAAAATACTCGATGAAGACTTCATCCTCACAGGCGATGAACTCGCAGAAGACGAGGAAGCCGACGATGAGGTGACGAAACTTTTACGCCATTTTCGACTGAACTTCGTTCACGCTAGGTGCCCTCTAGAGGTAGCCATGTTGAGCTAATCTGTGCTCTCATGGAGAAAGCTGGATTACAAAGAGACCCAAATTGCTGCCCTGCTGAGCTGGCTGCTGTCCCAGACGTTGGTGACGCGAAATGGTGAGGAATGCTCACCCTTTAAATGAAGAGACACGTCTGGCTCTCTCTCCCGTATGCTTTAGTCGCGATTCCTGCTAGTTCGTCCGATCGAAACAACTGAGTTTGGCCCTTCAGGACGGCAGTTTGTGTGCAGCAATGGGCGCTACTGCAACGCCTTCTGGCTTGCCAATGTGAGGACGGAGTGGTAGACGCGGAGAGCCTTGAGAAGATGATGGATCGCAAGGAATTCGTTGCCCTGAAACGGAGAGTGGCGTAAGTGACGACACTCGATGTGGTATGCGGTATAGCAGGGTGACTGAAATATTTCATGGTGGAATATTTCACGGTGTCGCGGCGCCTTGCTCCAGCCACTCTGCGGTATAGCAAAACAGACTAGGTTTGCATGTTGAGGGCATGAACGAAGCAGATATCGATGTTTTGAATACATTCGACTATCAACAACATCTCTAGCGGCTGTGTCTCGTGGATGCTCAGTTTAACCAGAGATCTGCATCCTAGCCCTGGAGCGGACGATCATGTGCTGCGAGTTGCACTTGCTGGAAAAGATGAGGAAACTGAGGGGGCCAACAGAGGTGTGTACTTCGTCGCTTCTTGCAAATACGATATTCGAATCCCCATGTCTCCTCTACAGATTCTGTCCTGGAAAGCTGTGGTGGACGGCAGAGCACCGCTCCGGGAGGAAAGCGCAAACCTTCTATGAAAGAGCTATCGGACAGGTGAGAGCAGCCGAGGACTATCACAGGTCACTTCAATACGCACAGTAGATACAATATAAGCATAATTCGCCTTGAATGGTTGCTAGAACAGTTTGGAACGTTGATGCCAGAAGGGCGCGACGATTATCCTGAGAACCCACAAGTAGGCGCGATATGGAAGAGTATTTTTGGGATGACGTTCATCAGTCCTTATCCAAATCTGCCGTTCGTGGGTTGGCTGAGGAGTTGTGTCCGGATATCACTGACGAGGAATTTGAGGTGAGTGTCGTTAGAATGTCTGAGGAGGGCAGGAGCTTCCAGCCAGGAAGAAAGCGTCTGCTGAATTTCGATGGAATGTGTAGATAATTTATCACTACATATTTATTCAAAAGGAATACCAAGGGTTAGAGAGTCTAGTCCTGCCGTAAGCTATTATCAGAGTCGTAGAGTCTGTATACGACTCTGATATTAACCCGATAGATAGTCCTGTAATGCGACTTCTCTGAGGAATGAACATAATTGAATCTATCATTCATCAAACTCGTTTGCTAGATTAGCACGTCACGCGGTCACTGTTTTCGGCAAGAGCTTGAGAATTAATCATTAATTATTAGTGATTCGAAATTAAAGCGAAAAGCATGTCATTATCAAACGTAACGACTATTACGAAGAGTTTTCGCAATAGTCATTATCTTGAAAGCCCGAACAGGATAGGCAGCGGACACCACTCAGGCCAAATGGGTCATCATTGACGCGGACGGATCTGGCTCCTTGGAATTCGACGAGTTCGTTGAATGGATGGCCCTCGATGAGTTCGACATCGATGATGGTGAGTGGTGGCAACTTTCTGGACCAGAATTGAGACAGCTGAGGTGAGTAATGATTTTACCTCTTCCAGACTGATCGGCGGAGCTAAAAGTGGTTAATTGCACCAGGTGGACATTTGATTGTGTCTGCGTTTATGGCGTCATGACATGCCGTTGCTCTACTTGGCATTGGTGTCGTTTGTGTTGTAAGTTAGAACACAGAAGGTCAAAATGAATTGAAACAACTCGCTGTTGAATCCACCCCTCTCAGCTGGGAAACGAGACAACTCAGCAAGACTCGTGTATGAGCAGTTTTTAACGTGCCAGCAATGAAGAAATCATAAAACTTGCGTTAGGTTAGGCCCTAACCTAACGCAAGTTTTATGACTCAAGTGCACTCAAGTCTCCCTGGGAGAAAGGCAAGTACAACAAGAATTTAAGAGTGGGACAGAATTTCATGTGCAGCATCTCCCCACCTCAACAACGCTCCTGGGGGAACGTTCGTGTGTAACAAGCGGCACTCCTCAGGAGTCTATCCCCAGGATAGTATCCTGAGATTCAGGACCTGAATGACACTAGACCAACGGGAGACAGCCATCATCGATGTGAACATCTTGTGTTGTCTAATTGGCGTCGTGCTCGCCATATAGGTTAACGATAGAGCCTATAGCTGGGAACTAACCCGACATTTCATTCATCGCTCATTCCCGACACCATGGGATTCATAATTTCGAGAAGGCATATGGGAAATACGATATGGATGATTCTGACTTATCGCACAACCCAATGTACATTGTATGTTTTATACATGCATGCCGAGCCTCGATGCCTCTATTATTATTAGCACTCCTCGTACAACTCACTGAGGAGAATAACAGCATAGCTGGTATTCGGAGGAATCCAACGTGTTTCGGTTCATAAGCTTTCAATCCCTCTCCTCTTCCCCTTTGATTGCTTTCCGCAACCAGGTTGTCACAACCTGGTTGTGTGAGACTCCTTGCATAGAGAAGATGGGAAAAGAGGAGCAATCGAGATACTTATACTGTATTGTAGTAACTACTACCCTTTGTGTAGTCCTTACTGCGTTGGCTGCATTTTTTCCCGAGGTGAATTCACTGAATGGTCACAAGTCTCGCTCATGTTCGGCTAACTCCTACAATTTTCTCCTTGTACTTGATTTTCTCTCACCCAATGTTTTGCATGTTTGATGGTCTTGATATTTCTTAGATTTCCCAGAGGCTCTGGGCCAGAGATACAGGGTCTCAATTGAGATCCGAATTGTTTTCGCATCCATTGAGAACGCAAGCAGGCTCACCGTTACTTCTGCTGATATATGAACTACGTTGACTATAATTAAGATTCCTTAAAAATTCATTGCACTTATAGACTCTTTCTGTGAGATCAGAAGGTCGCATATGTATGAGGTGATGACGCGAAGGTTTGTGTGACGCATTGATCCCGGATGGGCCATCCGGGATGGCCATAGACCACTTGTTAGTCTTCGGGCCCGACAAGCAAACACAAGATCGGTATTGGCCGTCACAGAGCTAACCAGGCTGGTTAAACCAGCACAACGATGCTGAGTCGCCGGACTGGCTCTAGCTAATTTGATAATGCAATTTGGAAGCATCATGTTATGATACTGATCCCCGTTCGGTGGGGGATCAGTACACCCTGAAACCATTTGGAAGGATCGAGAGCACTGGGGACTAGGAGATCAAACGTGACAATGATCCAGTGGCCTCCTCTCTGAGGCTCTCCGCCTCCGAACGGTTGAACAACAGAAAAGAGATATCCTATTTGGAGGTCGTCGACGAGTTGCACCAGCAGATGCTCCTATACTTCATAGTCGCAAATGAGAGGAGCGAATGGTTTGGAGGCTGTGAGGTCATAGAGAAGGACAAAATGATTGAAACTCTGTTCGATCAATGATCGTTTATTTCCTCGGCCACAAGCGCCATATTTGGGGACACGAGCTTTACCAGCCTTTGTTCCATTTTGGATTAGTTTAGTTCGGCGTAGTAGAGATATTGGGTACCTTTTAACGACCACATATTGTGTTGTTGTCGATTACTTGCTTGATTCATCGTTTGCCTTTAATGATAGTTCGTGTGAGCCTGTGACCGTCGGAGTCTGACGATCTCTCTAATTACGCGTTAGGCTTTGATAATATCAAATTGATATGATTCTGCATACCTATCGTCTCTATGAATTCGAATGTTGATAGTTGAATTTCTGGATAGTTGTCGAGATCGTCGTTCAGCACATCCAACGTTACTTGATTGGTCATACGATAGGGCCCCTGGCGGGCATAGATAAGATAATATTGGGGTCATGTAGGTCCGAAAGGCAAGTCGGATGCCGAAGTTGTTGCCGAAGATGCCGAGTAGATGCCCGTCTTCCTTTCTGAAAGGCAAGTGCGATGAGATTCAAGAGTGGGACAGAATTTCAAGTGCAACATCTCCCCACCGCAACAACGCTCCTGGGGGAACCTTTGTGTGTAACAACCTGCAATCTTTGAGTCTATCCTCAGGATACTATCCTGAATGACACTAGACCAAGAGACTCTCTTGAAGAGAGACAGCCATCAAGTTCTTCTCCTATCGTATTCGGCTCCCAGGCCCCAGGTTCCTTCGGGATGGGTTTCTTTGTTGGTTCATATTCGATGTTATGATTGTTCATTGTTAACATTGTTATCATCTTGTCGTCAAATTGGCATCGTGTTTGCCTATAGGTTAACGATAGAGCCTATAGCCGGGAACTTACCCGACATCCCATTCCCGACAACATGGGATTCATAATTTCGAGAAGACATTTAGCCAGAATGATATAAATGATTCGCACTCATCATCCAACCAAATGTACATGTCATGTCTTATACATCATGTATAAGAATGCCACATTGGATAGAGGTGGCCTCTCTCCAATGTGGCATGATGCATGCCGAGCCAGGATGACTCAATTATCCTCAGCACTCCTCGAACAATTCTTTGTCAGTAAGTCACTGAGGAGAATAACAGCATAGCTCGTACTCGGAGCAATCCAACGTGTTTCGGTTCATAAGCTCTCGATCTCTTTCCTTTCTCCCCTTTGATTGCTTTCCGCAACCAGTTTGTGTGAGACTGCCTTTATAGAGAAGATGAGAAGAGAGGCCCAATCAGGATACCTACACTGTATTGCAGTAACTGCTACCCTTTGTGTGGTCCATACTGCGTTGGCTGCATTTTTCTCTCGAGGTGAATTCACTGAATGGTCACAAGGCTTGCTCGTGTCCGGCTAACTCCTACAATTCTCTCCGTTTACTTGATTTTTCTCACCCAATGTTTGGCATAATTGATGGTCTTGATACTTTTTAGACTTTGCAGAGCTACAGGGTCTAAATTGAGATCCAAATTGTTTGCGCATCCATTGAGAACGCAAACAGGCTCACCGTTACATCTGCTGAAATATGAACTACGTTGACTATAGTCAAGTGCCGCGACGAGGCAATAAGCTGTGATCTACATCTCTCCAAGTCCCGCAGGAAGTTATCGCAGATGGCTTGAACTATATCTGTAGCCATAGGCTGAACTTCTCCTGCCCATCACGGGAATGTCTTGAACTAGCCGCGCATTTCATACTGAACGAAGGCTCCGCACATGATTGTTTCCCGCAGAGCAGACGGCTTCCAGGCATGGAGGATCACGAACACGCAGCTGTCAGAGCAGGCACCAACGGCGTTGAATGATTCAACGCCGTTGAATGATTCAACTTGAATCGTTGAAAAGTGACGGCACAAGATCGGTATTGGCCGTCACAGTCCGTGACCCACAGAGCTAACCAGCACAACGATGCTGAGTCGCCGGACTGGCTCTGGCTGGTTTGATAATGCAATTCGGAAGCATCATGTCATGATACCGATCCCTGTTCGGTGGAAGATAAGTACACCCTGCAACCATTTGGAAGGATCGAGAGCACTGGTGACTAGGAGATCAAACGTGACAATGATCCAGTAGTCTCCTCTCTAAGGCTCTCCGCCTCCGAACGGTTGGACAACATTACCGTGCAGTAGACGACAATGCCGTCTTGGCGTACGAAAGGAGCTCATTCTTAATAGTCTCGCTATAGTCATGATGCTCTTGAGTAGCCATGTGAACGTTTTTGACTCGTTTGAAAGCATCACAATGTCGAGCACCATCGAACTTTTCGACAAAACTGCTTAACCGACGAATCATTGATTCGTCGACTATGATTGGCAACTTCTCATTGATTCGGAATCAATAAGAGGTTCCCAATCATAGCAATTATCACCAACTTCTTGTTGAGCAGATTCCTTCACTTCTTTGTCCTCGACCGTAGCCAAAAAAGCATAGCCGAAACAAACTTCTTTTCATCCATATGAATACCACCACCGGCTTCCACCAATAAACGACCAGAGGCACTCAAATGAGACATCAAGCGGAAGCGGCCAGTGAGCTTGGGGAACCGAATCTTATCAACGGCCTCAGAAGAAAGTCTAGTCTGCCTTCTACGATCTCTGCCAGAGTAATACTCAACTGGTGGCATCGGAGCATATGCCTGGCGTCCCCGACCACGAACAAATCTACAAGAGGATATATGACTTGGTACGGTACCGATTGGTACCTAAGGTACCAATGAAAGGGAAGTTGAAGATAACGAGGACGACGAATCACCATCATCACCGTCATCATCATGGATTAGCAGTTCAGCCAGTTCTTGACCACCAGACTTCTTACTCCTTTTTTTAGCCTTCGTAACAGATGTTTGTACTGAGCGTTGGGTCAAACACTCTCAAAGATCTTCCTCAATCAAGGATTAATCAGCCTCACCAGCTCTTCTTCAGACTTACGTTCTCTAGTAGAGAACCTCTACCTTCAAGGTTCAGCACAGGCGGATCATTATCATCACCCGCAACAGCTACGATCTGCTTGAGACCATCTTTACTAGAGATTCTTCAGTAGCCTCTAACTGAGAATGGAGCTTTCCTTGCTGTCGGCGGAGCCCCGTCGTCTTAGAACGCAAATCATCACAACGCGCCGCTAAGGACGGAAGACCAGACCCATCGTGGAGCTCCATGGAGAGTTGACTTGTTGGATGAACACGATACCAAGAGGACTATGTAGAGACTTAACTTGTAATGATAAATAATGCAAGAATTGTCTCACGCTAGGCTAAAGATACTCCATAGCTATCGCAAAATAAGGGACAGATCCACTTATCACGAAGAAGACAGAAATACACGTACCTCACATCGTCTTGAATTATCTTCCATCCACACTCGACTAACCAATCCGATAGCACCAACACTTCAGCTCGTGCCGTAGGGGGCATGATACCAATATTCCCTAGTAATCATCTCTAGCTTGACTTTAACCATCGATTAACCAATCCGATAACGTCAATAACCAGAGGACGTCGTTGCAGACTTCAACCACAGAAGAAGCCCGCTATCACCCGCTAGGTTCCTTGATCATTCGGACTGATAGCGTGTTTTGTGTGCCTCTGTCCTCGAAAGCGTTATTGTTCGGATCCCACGCACCACAGTCAATGTCTGTTGTCTCTTCTCACTTGGCGATGACGTCACAGTTTTGTTTCCTAACTCCAATATGTTAGAATTACTATCACCGGAGTTGCTCCAACTGCGAACGTACCATGTGACGATGAAACTAGGAAGTTCGCGTGTCGGACTTGCGTTGGAATCTTTGGCGCCTCCATACTGCCAACGCGATGACCTCGTTCTTGCTTACATATCCTTGAATGTGCCGGAGAGTTATGTCTTCTACGCGATCAGCGAGATCCTCTTCCAGTAGGGAGAGTATAGGCATGCAGAACGATATGTAACAGCAATACTTCTGACTATATGTCAAATAGTACATGATTTGTAAACGCGAAATGCTTGGATTTGATCAGTTTCTGCTCTTGGATCTCTACCTCAGTTCGTCTTGCAGCGAGCATGGTCTACTGTAATACAGTAACTGTATGAACTGGAAACTATAGCGATGTCTTCCTGCTCTAGACCAACCGCAGCTGTATTCTGTGTGCCGTGTAGACCCTGTTCCGGCGGTTCACTTCTCTCCCTGTGCGTCTCTCAGCGTATCCCGTGCGATGTCGTCACTTTTGCATATGTTAGAGCTGCAGGGGTTCTATATCGTCTGCTTCACAGTAATCGTAACTTTTTCTCATCATTTCAACCTTTTTTGAAGTTTAGGTATTATATCTGGCCCCGTTCTTTGCATTATGTACCTCTCTCTCTCATTGTAGTAGCAGCCACATATGTCTAGTGTTAGTGAGCCTCGGTGTTATAGCCTCACTATTGCGTTGCGTTCCGATCCCACTCCATACGCTACAGTAACGTTCTTGACTCCGAAAGTGATACATCGAGTATGCGACACGCTAAGCTGGGAAAGTATCTCGAAGATGTTGCTGTAGCTTGCACAGGTGCTCATAAGCCAACTGACAAAAAGCTACACATCGAGCGAGACCGTCTCAGCTCCTCATGAACATTGATTCGATAGTCAAGCCTTGTGGCATTCTTGAAACCTAGTTCACTCCTAGCGATTTTTGTCATCCTAGAACCGATATCGCACCCACTTCCGCAGACTTCTCCCGGTCCACAGCGGCTGAATTTTGACGCTTCATCTCCTGCTGCATGTCTCGTGCTTGCTTGGCTGCTCGAGCTTGTTCGATACTCCCCTGTGTATTGATTCTATCCCGTGTCTCCCGAAGACTCTGAATCTGATCGCTACATTGAAGAGCGATCGCCGAGATCTATATGACCTGAGCATCCAGCGCAGTTACCTCATCAGCCAAGTCTTCGCAGAGCGTATCTGTTTGACGCGAATGGTAGTCACGAAGAAGAATCAGTCATCATCGACCTCTCTCAAGCACGTGATAGACTGGGCTGCGGTTGTTCTGTGCTTCACGCAGCCTCAAGGCCATGTCAGTACACTTCCGGTGTTTGGTTCTGAGTTCGAGCTCTAAGTCTCTAGCCATAATCCGCAGTTTCTGAAACGCCCAAGGACGACAGCCTAAGGACATCACCTAAGCACTGCGGTGTCATTACGTGTTGCCTCTGACGAGCTCCCTGGATTTCAGACTGGAGGGCACCGCTTTCGTTTCCAGCGGCTGCATTCGAATGGAGAACCTTTGCGAAGGCAGGGTAAGATCCAAACGTCACAAACGATGAAGCTCGCAATAACAGAAGCAGAAACTCTGAAAACGCATGAACGATTCCTCGACTCACTCTATGCTGTTCGTTGAGGATTCTCTGCAACGACTGCATTTCGGTACGCATCGTGGTTGCCACAGTATACCTGGTGATACACTCCGACAGAGATTGCGTTGAATAACCATACGAGCGACCAGGGCTCAGCTACGTGACTTAGACTACGAGCCGTAGTCTATGACGACGTCGTAACGATGTATGCTCCACGTGACGTGGACCACGTCAAACCGATATTGTAATCGACTAAGATCTACCCGCGGGAGTCACCGACCGCACCCGCAGCCTACTTTTCCCGTATGGCGTTCTCAAGCCTAGTAGAAGACCGTATCTGGTCCTCTCTTTGACGGAGCTATAAAAGAAAACAACAGGGTTGAATGGCTACGACGATTTTTTGAAGACTGAACGATAACCAATCGATGTTAATTGATACTTCCCTCCTGAGGTAGGCAATTTCGTTTTTCGTTTCCTTCAGCTCAGCGAGCAGTTCCTGCAATTCCCGCCGCTTGGCTCGACTCTGGATACCGTATCTGCGCTACGTTCTAGTTGTACAAGTTAAGCTATCTATTGCATTGTGTCATGGAGCAAGGCCTCACTCAGTATCGCGCGCTTTCCCTCTCCCAGCTACTAAAGTGATCTGTCCGACTGCTTCATCCTGAGAAGTGTGATAATTCACTCCATTGACCACAACTCCAATTATATCCTCAATTCTCTGATGCTCCCTCATTCTATCAGTAGAACATCAGCGAGTACATGGCGGAACCTGCAGAATTGTATTACGAGAGTATAAGCGAGTTCCACCAAGCTGTTTCTGAGGGAGGCGTTTGCTGCATGAATGTCTGTCATAGGAAACTAACAGAGTTCCTGAAAAGCACGAAGAGGAAGGAGGTGAGAGTAAGTTCAGCATCACCCTATTCTGAATTGCACAGTCAAAATTTGGAACAGTCATCCGATCAATATTACAGACCTTACAGACTCTCTCGGGATCGAACCCGTAGCCTCGAATCAATGAGGTCTACGCGCTGTCTATTGTGTCATAGCCACACGAACGGGAAGAAATACAGTTCGTTCGAAAGCCTTTCGACGGAAGGAGCCGTTGAACGAGATTCACACCATTCAAAAACTCTACAATTTTCAGATTTAATGAGTTGAGCTCATTGAAGGCAAAAAATTGCAGTCTCAGCCCAAACTCAACCGTAGTGTTATACTTCAGTTATACTGCAATGTACTCTATCATGTTATATCACTACAGTGCAGTATATTACTAGCAGTAACTTACTACTAACAATATAACGTGACGAGGTGATGTAGGGTAGTGATTACACTATTTTATGTATTTTACTGATATACGTATGTATGTGCACCCTCGTTTAACTCTCTCTTCCACTCTCAGCGACGATACATTTTGTTATCATCTTCAGGCGAATTCCTGGTTCAGGTTCGTCTTCGTCTTCAAAATTTGTCGCGTACATGCTATACATGCTATTGTGGCTACCACGGGCCATAATTCAAGGCCTATCCACTGAAAACCTTTTATGGCCACCAAATTCCGCGTTGCCTTCCGGGCTGTCCCGATCTCTGCTACGATCATATTTGTTATAAGTACAACAGCGCCTGATGGATCATCAGTGATGATCCTCATCACCCCCATAGTATGGGACCCATACGACTAATTTGGAGAGATACTGTGCGCCGAGTAGACACAGTGTCGACTATCGCTGATGACTCGCGTAGTTTTTGTGGACTTACCTTGCATTTGATTGAGGCGGTTATGCTGTCACACATGCGAATTAGGATCGCTGGTTCATCCAGTTGATCTCTACTTATATTACTCAATATCCGATTACTTGAAGATATGGTATCTCTTCCCATCGGAGAGAGAAAATGCGACTATAGTAGTCGGACTACTGGAGACTGATCGCTCTCTACTGAAAACCGAACATGCGCCCCTGTATTGATATCCAGTGACTGAGGCACTGTGCCTCAATTTGCGGCAAATACCATCATCGTGGCGCTTATGTGTAGCCACTACATTTGGTGTAGTACACCATGGCCTCCAGTATAGAGTCGTAGAAGTGGTCCTTAGTAGTAGTATGGACTCCATTGAAAAGGATACGACCTTTTCACCCTACTTACAATCGACCAACGTCAGGACATCGCCCAGAACCTGAAACATGAACGTGCAGCTCGCGTCAGGGTTTCGAAGACACAGAAGTTCAAAACGCTTCACAACGGCTACTCGCACGTCATAACTCAATGAAATCGATCGATGTTGCGGTATATCTGATCTCGGAGATTAGATCTCCAAAAGGTCACTGACCTTTGACCTTAGGTCAGGTCTAATACACTCGAAGCCAGAACAATGATACCGCAAGACCCAATACAACGAATTTAAGAGTGTATGCCCGCCTCAGAGCAACAGCGACTGCATAGAACTGATCGGAAAATCTACGCGAACTTCTCAAGTTGAGCCGCTTAAGGCGGCACTTCCGTCAACATGTGCGTAAAACAATTTCTGTCGAAAATTTCGACTCGAAATGCTGAAGCTGGGATTGTAGGCTATAATGGTATACAAGAATGCTGTCTGCGGTGTATTTCGAAGACCATAATATGACGGTGTACTCGAACCTTTGCAGACTCAAAAGGACGAGCCGTACTCAACGAAGCGAATTTCAACACAAGCTGTGTCTGACAAGCATGCGTATATATGTATGAACATGATGTACTAACAAATGGACTGCGCGAAGTCCGACATGCGCTGTGTCCCACATGCGCGAAGTGCATCGCTAATATTTCAGGCATGGGGTGCATTCGCTCCCACAGCTCACACATGTCGAAAGTCCCCATCAGCTTCCGTTACAACCGCGATAGCAATGGCTAACGACCGGTCCCAGAGGAAGAGGTGCCGTCTCATGATTACCTTCACTCGAACGAGTGACAAGCGAAACTGATGATCTCCATTGGAGAATAGCCATCCGGCGCTTTGGCCTTGTATGAAACCAGTGTGCGGCACAGTTGGCGAGACCGACCGATACTACCTTTCCGACTCATAGGCTGTGATCAATATAGGTCATAAATCATGACTCATAATACATTGTATTGATCACCCGCATCGACGTAATAGGATACTTGACCTCTCTAGCCTCTAAACGAGCTCGTGAGCTCACGTAGAGCATTTTCTCCCGAGCGCGTCGGCTCATCGTTCTTTGTAGCAAGCCATCACCAGATAAACCATTGTAGGAGGGCATCAGCAACTCCGAATCAGAGTCTCCGATCTCTTATGGTCGAGCAAAGCTCCAGCTCCCTAGACGTGATCTGAGGTAAGGGGGATAGAGGGCTATCGTGCCCAACCGAAGGTTGCTGTTGGACCCCAACTAGTCCCAGGGATGTCATAGAGGATGCATGCGCTTTCTATACCGGGACAGAGAGACAAGACGATAGGGCTACTTCGGCGTTGTAGAAGTCGATCTTGGCCTTCAACAGTCCGAGACAGTCGATGCCTACGATGAAGTCGACGTCCAGAAGCAGATCCTTCACCAGGTATGCCTTGATGGGCAGCGCCTCAGAGGATGGTGTCGTTCTTATCTGTAGGATTACTGGCTTCGCAGATCGCTTGCCCCGACCCCGGTGACAATGATGTCACTTCGGGAGGGGTCAGCATGAGAACAAGGGCACGTGGGGCGATTCGATGCCACAAGCGTCACCTGACTGCCAGAGTCTAGCAATGCTCTGAGCAACAAATTGAGCAGGCTCATACCTCGGCTCTCATCACAGGGGCAGTCATCGGTCGCTAGCTGTGCAAAAACAGGAAACTGTTCAAAAAATCGAGGAGCCTTGGCTCCACGAATCATATTGCCATATGATCCCGATAACAAAATCGTATTTTTCAACACTGCATTAGGATGCCGCAGGCCAGGCGCGGCCCAGCAGCCCGGCATACCCAAAATTCTCGAGAAAAGTTCGCCAAAAAATACAACGAAGATTTGTCTCACCCGTCAAACAGAAGCTCGTGTGCAACCGCCCACATAACGGCCCTAGGTGGGGCCTCGTGAGGTGAGGTTTATTCCTCGTTGCTACTGTGATGACGTGTCGCGACATGAATGTAAAAATCATCTGAAAGTTTCAAACAAATTTCGCCTCGGTCTGTTGCAGACGGGAACAGGCCGAGACGAAAGTTGTTGGCGATAGCAGCTTCTCCAGAAGTTCATTGGATCTGGTCCAATAATCTGACTGTCGGTCAGTGACCGATTGGCACACGACAAACAAAGCATTTCTGATGTACGTTTGGCCAACTTAGTCAAAGCTGGTCGTAAAATACATCTCATGTACATTGAATTTAACTTTCGATATGAAACCGTTTCATCAGAACGTCAAAATGGTAGCAACAACCCTATATGGGATCTCCACAGAAACCCTCTCCTCTCCAGCATAAGGTAAGTTAGCTCTGCTGCCACCCACGTTCCTCAAGCGAAGCTTGCTCTTGGGCTCAGATTTAGGTATTCGGGGAGAGTTCTCTGTTTGTGAATAAGGAAAGCGACGTCACGCCGAGGAAAGCTGCCTATATCCATCACGTGCTCCGAGCTATGGTCCAGGTATAATATACATGAACCGGAGCATATACATTGTATATACTCACATTCCAACTATATATGTCTAGATTCATCACTGAAATTCCTTTCACGTTATGCTAAACGCCTTTCCTCACGAAATGGATAGCGAAACAATTATCTATGCGATATGGAACCTCGCACCCCCCACACTGGATATGCACTGCACGATGTGCGCGACTGAGAACACGGCAAAACTGTGTAACAAATTCTGCATTAACAGATGAAATGAAAATACAAGACCAAGATGCTGATGAATTTCATACGCTAGTAGCGTAACGCTACCACGCCCAAGCGGGACCACTTTGGCTGACAAATAACCTAATCAGCGAGGACAAAAGCCATGCGCCACGGAATTTCTCAAAACCTTTCGCACTCATCGGACTTGTACTCCTCTTGATTCCTCGCAGCGAGGCGTCCTTCTTCCCGAAGAGATGCCAAAAACTTATGACGTTCAGCTCCCTGACCCGTCGCTTGTGCAATCAGAAGATTCCGATTCTCCCGTCGGAAGCTTGATCTGAAACAGATTTGGCGAGTTCTATCCCCATAATCGTGATCTCGAAAGAACATTGCTAGTTCCCCTACCTGGACTGTCGTGCATCACCTCGTCGGACTGCTTTGTTGTTCACACTGGAAATCGAGCTACCGATACTAGACACTGATGACAGAGATGACGACCGGATCGAGGCCGATGAGCCGGAAGGATGAGGCCTACTTCGAAAAAGACTAATAACCACACTATCACCAACTTTACTGTCTTCCTGATATAGTCCAGTTGAATTCACAGTGAATCGAACAAGGCATCACTTTAAGCAAATGAAGCGCAATTCCGAGTGTTTACTTCCGACTCCTTGACAAACTCCTTCCCCTCCCAGAGGCGCCACTAGTGATGCTCGTTCCACTGCTGACCTCCCATCTGTCACTCCCTGCGCTCTAAAACAAGTCCATCTCCATCGACAAGAGAACAGTCTCTCCGAGAAGGTTGAGTTAACAGAATTTCTGAGTGCGAGCCCTACGTTCATCGGTTCTTCGGCAGCTCTACTACGTCCAAGCCACGATGACAGCCACCCCGCTTTGTTATCTGGCGACTGTGTCTAAATGGAGAGAATGATCACTGAGACACAAAATTCCGACCAGCCAAATACCTCAGGCCGACCATTCGGTACCAGCCTTGAGTGGTTCGCACGTGTCGGAGATACTGACGATTCGCTTGAGGTCTCCACCCATGAGATGTCGCTGGGGCCGTCGTGAGGCGTTCCTGAGCAAGACAGCAAGGCAAGATACGGCTCGATGAGGATATTATTGCGTAGAGGTGACGGGAATGTGGAGGATTGCCGTATTGCGGCTATAGTATTGCCGTGCGACTACATAAACTTGATACAACTACATAAATTATAGATTTGATGGACAAATTGTCATTGAATGACAATTGACGAGGGAGCGTAGACTTGTTTACAAAATTCGTGTGAAAAAAAGTGATTATCATATCATAGTGCTTCCAAGAAAAACTACGCCATCATATAAATCTCACACCTTAACGGGGAGCACCTATGAAGAACCTGTCTCCCTCTACTCCCTCTTCAACCGCAAGATGTGTGTCCGTTGCTGTCGAGGACGAGATATCCCTGTCATCGCCAGCCCGCCATGCTGATGTCGCACTTATCTCGAGCACTGAAAAATAACTTAATAATTATGTGTTAGTCGGACTAACTTAGTCCGTACTCGACCGACAAATGGAGAATATTAAGAGTCTCAATATTCGTAATTTAAGACATGTGTGTGTGCGAGCTTGATGTCATCGATGCGCATCGGCTAACGAGGGGCCGACAAAGCTGAAACGTAGTCATTCCGGTGGAACGACCACTGTCTGGTGCCCTCTAACAGGCAAATACATTGGGAATGCCCCAATATTTACGACCACGGTAGGGAAAACGACATCGAGGAAAGCTAACGCTTGCCTCCGCAAACACAACTCATACTCGCTAGTGACATGCTCAGGCCACTGATGCTTTTAGAAGGTAACTTTCGGCGAAAGTCTTCCGTACAGATCGAGTACGACGTTGAAGTTAGAATCACTCCCACTCTAACCACTATAGTATCAAGTTCATCTAAGCCATGCTATATTGGTCTGCGACGGTCGCGCAACTACCATCCTCCAATGACTAACGCTCAAACACAGAGGTCGCCTAACTCTCTCTTTCACCGTGAAACCAGGGACCTCACGACGATCTGCGAACTACAGTTTTCCCACTGAAGTTTCCTCCAAGCTCGCTCAATAACCCTTACCAGCCAAGTCTATAACTGCCCTTAATATAAGTATGACAATAGCGGATTCTCCATGGGAAAAACTCAATGTGCAAAGGACCGCTTATCCTTTCACTGCCTCGTTGAAACTCCGTGGGACGGCTTCGCAATACGATAGGGAAGTTTTTTTCTTCTCCTCGTCGTCCATCTTCCCGAACTGATAAGCGATGCCAATAATGTGGTAGCAGACTTTTCTCTCAGAAAGCCCACACAGGAGCAGATGAACTCTCTACAGTCCATACAGCTTGGGTCATACCACCTCACTATATGCTACAAATTATAGCACATTGTGAATTGTTCGCGGATAGTAGAAGGATATGCGATGCATTCCTGATCCAATCCGGCATTCTCCAAGCCTTCAGCAGTGCGCTGGACTTGTGACATCTCTCTGGAAGACTCGCTTGAAAATTCGGAATGTTACATTCCACACGACAGAACCCTTGAACCTGGTCTGGTTACTGCACTCATACCGAACAATCTACTCCTCGCAAGATCACTAACGCTGTCGGGTTGAATGCTACAATATACCATCATGATATATTGTGGAACATATATCGTCGTTTGACAGCGCATCATGATTTGCTCCCCAATGTTGCGTGAGGCGATGATCTCATAACATTTGCATTACATTGAATATCATCTAACTGACAAATTGTCAGTGACAATCATTCCCCGAAAAGACGAGGAAAGACCTTGAGGACACTCTAGACCCGAATCCCTGATATCCAGGCTGCGGACGACTTTGTCTGTCCGAGATCCCCACGATGGTCCAGAAATGGGGAGAATGGATCATACTCATTATTCGAGAAAAATAGCATTCTGGGCCACCCTGGGACATCCCCGATCCAATTCAGCTAACGCGGAGCCATGCGTACCATCCTCCTTAGTTTCTTCGGGCGGAATGACCTTTGGGCCAAATACCAGCTCTTGAGGGGCGGACGGGCGATGAGGAGAATGACTCGGTGGAGAGGATAGCTCAACTGTAAACAAATACTCTGAGCAAAACATGTCGCTGTGACATTCGCCTTACAACTCGTATCATGATCTCTCGCAGGACTCGATTCAATCGGGCCGAGGGTGTCTGAAAGGAATAACCTACCTTCACAAGCCTGTAGTGGCATACCGGCGACAGGAACCGACAAGACGAGCTTAGCTCGTTGAGCTATGAGTGTGTATGAGGAGCATAATCCACTCTATTATTGGAATATTTTTTACTATTCTATCATTACTAGAATCAACTCTATTACGCAAAGTTTGAGAAATAGTCTATTTCGAATAGAATTCGTTAATCGGAGTTCAACGACATTCAGAACGAGCGCAAACCTAGGGCGCGAGTCCTATCGTAATCGCCAATGAAATCTCCCCTCAATAATCAGCTAATGCGGAATAAGTCCGTAACACGACAAAATATGGTACCGTGCACGGTCGGAGGAGCATTTTCTCCATCGTCATCGTCATCCTCCTCGTCACTACGAGTCATTGACCGTCTCGGCTGACTTCTAGGTCTGCTACTCATCGCTCGTACATCATCTTCCGACAATATCTGGAGAACCTGAGAGTCTCAGG
>NW_003213081.1:673778-675648 GCF_000006405.1 Perkinsus marinus ATCC 50983
CTTCCTCCCCTCTCCTCGAAGGCAGCTTGAGTTCGCGTCTCAAGCAAAACATGTCCCGGAACAAATCACTGCAGCTCAACGATCGACGTAGCCTCACCTTCTGTCGAGATACTGACATACAGACGACCAATACCGAGACATGCTACACCTTATACTCTCAAGTTACTCACGACTATCGTGCAAAGTTCAGCGAGAATATTTCGCCCTCATTTACGTCAGCAGAAAATCCCAATTCTCCGAAAGAGTCCATTAAAGAGGATGACAATCGCAATAACAACATTCTTCCCCTCATATGAAAATACCATAGCAATACGTAAGAACTCTCGCAAATACCCCAAGCACTACCATCCTCCGCCTCACTCCCCATTCCAGTTTTCCCTACTCCTTGTGATAGTTCTGCCGACACTGCATGGGCCGATGGTAAAGTCGTTGGTGAGGCAGCCATACAGTGCGTGTCAACTCGATAAGGAAGTGTGAGGAATGTGCGCTACTTCCCAAAAATGATAAGAATCTACCTCAAACTATATCGAATTATGTGATGTGATAAAATCAACCATTCGGAGCTGTGATAGCGAAAACTCGTTCACTACCACTTATATCCAAAAATGACGCACGTTTCTCAAATCCACGTATCAAACTAACAGCACACTGTAGGTGTCCACAGCTGCTCATAGTCCTTCCTTTGATACCTATTGTCAGCAACAGTGGTGAAATATCGGACTTTCTGACACTATTTTGATCACCCGAAATACTTTCACCGTATAGAATTACAATCTTCCGAGAGAACAGACGGTCACAATAGTCTCTCACAAACCATCATCATCATCATCAGCAGGCTGCTGATGATGATAATTTGTAAGACAGTGCTGCGGCGGACAGCAGCACCTTCCAGGACACAGTGACGAAACGAAGCCCATAATGCCCAGATCGCCCCATTTGACAACTACAACGCAAAAAGGAATACCAATAACAGAAAGACCTTCACAGGGCCTATTGCTTGGACTATTACAAATCCTCATCGATATGTGCGATCAAGAAAATATGGCAGAACACCAGGGAGCACCTCGCATCCTATCTCGACTACTGACGTGGCTGCTGTTGGACCTGGGAGTGCACTCACAATCCAAAGGTCCCGGGTTCAATCCCGGCAAGGACCGCTATTACTACCGCGACAGGGAATGTCTGCTGGTGGCTATTCGTTGGGGGGACCACGATCACTGCTCCGTTCTGCATACGGTTGAATCTGATGAGAGACTCCGCCGCAACAATTCACTCATCTTACAACGATACTCTCAACCGCACTATAAAGATACACTTTCAACCGCACTGTAAAGATACACTTTCAACCGCACTATAAACATACACTTTCAACCGCACTATAAAGATACACTTTCAACCGCACTATAAAGATACTCTCGACCGCACTATAAAGATACACTTTCAACCGCACTATAAAGATACTCTCGACCGCACTATAAAGATACACTTTCAACCGCACTATAAAGATACACTCTCAACCGCACTATAAAGATACACTTTCAACCGCACTATAAAGATACACTCTCAACCGCATTATAAATATACACTCTCAACCGCACGATAAAGATACACTTTCAACCGCACGATAAAGATACACTTTCAACCGCACTATAAATATACACTTTCAACCGCACCATAAATATACTCTCGACCGCACTATAAAGATACGCTCTCAACCGCACTATAAAGATATTCCCCCCCGTCACCTACAGCTTAAATCCATAGATAAAAGATGCACATTTGAGAACCAACGCCGGTAAGGCCAAACCTGATATGAGGTACAACTGATAACCACAACATTGCTAACTCCTGAAAAACGTTTCTGAGGAGA
>NW_003216187.1:0-595 GCF_000006405.1 Perkinsus marinus ATCC 50983
TCAGCTCAGAAGTTTACAAAAAAAATTTTTTGTAAATTTTTCGCCAGTGTTAGGGGAGTATATAAGAGTTTTCCTCAGCTCTGGAGTTTATACACGAATCTCGGAAAAAAATTTTTTGTAAAATATTTCCCAGTGTTGGAGTCGGAATATATGTTTGCTTTCCTCAGCTGAGCTCGGGAGTTTACATATGAAGTGTACAGAAACCAATAATCATTTTCCCGAGAAATTTGAAAAAAATTTATAAAAATCGGAGAAATTTTCTGAAAATTTCTGGGATTTTTTTATATTATTTCCAACACATGTAGTTGATGATGTGCATATTTTCCTCCATTGTAATTCACTTTCGACTTGGAGGGAAAATGTACAAAAACGAAAAAAAATTCCCAAAATTTTCTCAGAATTTCTGATCATGTGCATATTTTCCCCCATAGAAATTTACGAATAACTCAACAGAAATTTTTCAGAAAAGTTGACCATTTGCATATTTTCCCACTTGAAATTTTCTCATAAAAGTTGACCATTTGCAGATTTTCCCACTTGAAATTTTCTCAGAAAAGTTGACCATATGCAGATTTTCCCACTTGAAATTTTCTCA
>NW_003203483.1:0-1502 GCF_000006405.1 Perkinsus marinus ATCC 50983
GGCCTCGCCGACCATACAAGCGTACTGAAAGCAAAATCGTAATCAGTTTTGGGCACTCCATAGAAAGAGTGATAGTAAACAGTCGGAATAGCACTTACACTGAGCGGGGTCTCTCCAGCATAGTCCTTAGCATTAACATCAGCTCCACTATCCAGCAGGAGTCTACATACATCGAGTCGACTCCTATCACATGCCCAATGGAGCGGAGTCATACCTAGGAGGCAAACGATCAAGTCAAGTGGATGATGCGATGCCACACTACCATCAGCATCCACCATCCTAGCAGCACTTGGATGTGTACTGAGGACCTCCTGCACCTTATCAATATCCCCTTCTGCACATAGCCTGAGAGAAGCACTTAAACTTCCTGTGACCCGACAAGAGACGTTCATAGGAATATAATTCCTCAGTGAATGCATACTCTACATAAGGCAGACTCCCATGCCTTAACACTAGCGCCTTACTGACAAAACATTCCTGCTGGTGAGTCATCAACAGACGGCTCGTCACCATCGCCAGCCCCCACCACCACTTGTGGCTCCCTTGTGTACTCCACCTGACATGATGACTTCTGTCAAGACTAACCCATGGTGCAACATCATAGAAATCAATTGACGCTCAATACCGTACAGGATCCAGCGTAGGAACAAAATCACGTACGAATCCGTATGTGATTCGGGAAATGCTAACGACTCAAAATACGTTGAAAATAACGTACGCACAGACTCCGACGTAATCCTACTACGAGCAATTCTCACTCCCCTTGATACCTTCTTTTCCTCAGGCTCATCGATCCAAATGTTGTCGCTATCATCTTCATCACGCGCCTGAGGACCACAACACATTTAACCCAGCGGTTCCTACAGTGGCATGACCTCTCGCCAGTCAGGCTGGGCGGCCTCCAACACCTCGATATAACGTCGGAAGGCCTCCTCCTTACTACGCCCTTTCTTCGCCTTCCATGACTTCCTCATGTAGTATCTGAATACAAACAGCTACACACAGATTAAACCTCTACTCCCGGTGATCGCCACATGGAGTGAACAGAGGTAGTACCTAGCAGATGACCATGAGCCTGTCTTGGCATTGTCTCCATCACAGTCACCAACAGTAGCTTGCTTGAACCATCCATACAGCTCCAACCGCCTACCAACAGCAATCCCTAGCGAACACAGAGGAGATACAACACTACGTCTGGTCATCTAAAATATCCTCTCCGTGGTCGCTGACAAAATCAACGGCCGCACAAAACTCATCGGGCCAACCTGACGACCAGCGACCACATCGATGTCACAGACTCAGAGTGCAGCTACAGTACTACTAGAGGACCTCCTAGGCTTATCCCCTCCCTTCCCTCGCCGACGTCTTCGATCAGCACTACTACGATACAGTAGTGTGAGGTACACAGCAATACCGGCGCCCGCCACAACGGCGGCTGTAGCTACCTTTCGCCATGGAGATTCCATACCCCTCTTCTACCACCATAATTGAGATCACACATG
>NW_003214197.1:0-1061 GCF_000006405.1 Perkinsus marinus ATCC 50983
ACATCCTCAGATAAAACGATTCCACTGGCCATAAGGAACTCCCCAAAGACCTCGTGTTCAATGCCCCTATGCACGGCAGATGCGAAGTCAACTCCGGCACCCCCAACTTCAGCTGAACTGCCCAATACTTTAACCCTATCAGCAGCGTAGAGATCAGTGAGCAAGTTGAATTTGAAGTTTAGTTTCCAACAGCAACTTGCCGGGCCTAGATTTGGATGAGAAGCACAGTTCCCGTGGGTATCGGCAAAGGAGAAACATATTTGTACTATCTTGACAAGGTCTACGTTCGCCTTCATGAATTGGTAGTTGTACTCATTGGTACTGTCGAATGGACCTGAATTGCAAGAAATGTGGTATGAGTATATCCCTTTTAAAGGGACGTACTCATACCACAATTCTATAGAATATAAAGGGATCCTTTATATTCCAACCCTACGACTACTTTCCACGCCTATTTGAACAATAGTAAGTCCTTTCTGGACCGCGGGGCGTAATAAAATTAAAGACATTATTTCAGAAAACCCGGAGTGTTCATAGACCTCTCCCGAGCTTCAGGGGCGCTCCCAGAATCGAGCTCTACATGTGAAGTCTCGTCCTAGGAGCGACCTTGGAGCAGTTCAGGAGGAGGGGTTTATTGAACAACCCGAAAAAAGTTACGCGTATCAACAACAGAAGCCGGTGTATGATTCCCGACGGGGGAATAGAACCGGGAGCCTCTCGGATGATATTCATGTATCATACCATAGGGCCTATCAAGCACCCTTCTCTCCGCTAAATAGAAGTTACTATGGTTCAAATAACCGTTGAAAATGTGTAGTGTCACCATGCCCCTCCCCCGACCTACCAGTTGGTCTGGCCACGACCCCAGGCAGTCTAACGTCCATGGCTATGTAGGGGTACTTCTCCACCACGTTACGCATTATATCAGCCTCTTTGTCGAAATTCGAGGCCCAAACATCAATAACTTTTCGGTCTGACTACTCCATCACTACGAGTCCGACGACCGGCCCCTTGAGCCCCACTATAGAGCGGCGGCTCTGATGGTCTAGATGTCTCATTGA
>NW_003201576.1:0-922 GCF_000006405.1 Perkinsus marinus ATCC 50983
GACCACTCGGCCAAACTGTCGATGAGTGCTTCAAGATTCATAGCCGAGGTGATGCATCGCTCTGCCAAACCAGAGGACACAAAAAATGGATTGAACGGATTCTGCGAGGTGCGATGGCACAATATCGATCAAAAGGTTTTGGTCTTGCACTACCTCGCTTCTGAAAGGGTCTCGGTTCTTAATATAAGACCAGTCAGGTATATAGACTGACAGCTGTGGGATTCGAACCCACGCCCTTGCGGACTGGCGCCTGAAGCCAGCGCCTTAGACCACTCGGCCAAACTGTCGATGAGTACTTCAAGATTCATAGCCGAGGTGATGCATCGCTCTGCCAAACCAGAGGACACAAAAAATGGATTGAACGGATTCTGCGAGGTGCGATGGCACAATATCGATCAAAAGGTTTTGGTCTTGCACTACCTCGCTTCTGAAAAGGTCTGGGTTCTCAATATAACACCAGTCAGGTATATAGACTGACAGCTGTGGGGTTCGAACCCACGCCCTTTCGGACTGGCGCCTTAAGCCAGCGCCTTAGACCACTCGGCCAAACTGTCGATGAGTGCTTCAAAAATCATAGCGGAGAAGATGCGTTACACTATAGGACATGACACAAAAACGGTTTCGAACCGTTTCCGCGGAATGCGTTCTTCATCAAATCACACGAAAAGAAATTTCTAACAGCTATGGGATTCGAACCCACGCCCTTGCGGACTGACGCCTGAAGCCAGCGCCTTAGACCACTCGGTCAAACTGTCGATGAGTGCTTCAAGATTCATAGCCGAGGTGATGCATCGCTCTGCCAAACCAGAGGACACAAAAAATGGATTGAACGGATTCTGCGAGGTGCGATGGCACAATATCGATCAAAAGGTTTTGGTCTTGCACTACCTCGCTTCTGAAAGGGTCTCGGTTCTTAATATAA
>NW_003216588.1:0-1102 GCF_000006405.1 Perkinsus marinus ATCC 50983
ATCCCGGTATTTACTGGGTTCGTTTCGTCATGTATGTGATGCTTTCTTTCATGATTGGCACTATGTATATCCGTTCGAACGATTCTCTGACTCAGTTTGACTACATCCCGATGCTCTTCTACGTTCAAGCATTCTTGGTATTCATGGCAGTCGCTGTCTTACCATTCTTCGATGAGATCAGAGCTGTCTTTGCACGAGAGAGAGCTAATTCTAACCTCAATGTGCTCATGTTCGTTCTGGCCAACTTTCTGGCAGCTTTGCCGGGTATAGCACTGATCGCCCTCGTGTCCTCTGCGATGGTGGTTGGTATCGCTGGTCTCAACGCGTTCGGATGGTTCTTTCTCAATCTCTTCCTCTCTATGGTCGTGTCTGAGTCGCTTATGATGCTCCTGGGCGCAGCTACTCCCCACTATATAATCGGCATCGCCCTTGGGGCCGGTCTGTATGGTATGTTCATGCTGGTTTGTGGGTTTATGGTCCCTCGTGATAAGATCCCCGCGGGGTGGATCTGGGTTCACTACATCGCCTTTCACACTTATGCGTTTGGGGCGTTCATGTACGCTGAGTTCCACGATGAGCCGCCGGCTGGGGATATTATTCTGCGCCAGTTTGATTTGGAAGATACGGATATTGGCGTGAACATGGGCGTGTTAGTGGCTTGGACGCTGGTCTTACAAGTGTTATTCTATCTGGCGCTTAGGATTCTCCATACGGGTAGAAGGTAGACCTACTTCTTATCTTGGTAGGGTTAACCTTGGAATTCTAGACCGTCTTTTTTTCGGTCTCCGAAGAGCTATCCGGTCTCCGAAAAAAATTAAGTCATTTCTTCCGTTGTTTTTTTCTTATTTCTTATGTGTCGTATTTGCTCATCCCAGTAGACTTTTTTTCGATAGTTTTCATTATTATGAGTAATCGAGTTGATCCAATGTTATAAGTATACGAGTAATATTCACCCGTTTCCATTCGTGTTTTGTGTTAAAGTCAACCCCACCTTGCCGTAGATGAGCTTTTCCAAAGCCGAGGCGGTTATTTCCGACTCCTCCAGCAGCAGTGATTCGGAGGCCTCGAGTGAAGAGGACGAGGAGGAGGTGCCGATTGTTGA
>NW_003204500.1:0-1312 GCF_000006405.1 Perkinsus marinus ATCC 50983
CTACGGTTCTATTGGTGACGCCTTTGCTCGCATAGAGTGCACTGTAGGTGATTATAGACTCGTCATGAGGGAGGCCATTGCAGCCATCACGTTTGTTGAACATCCTGATACCGACCCGGACGAGGCTTCGGTGGATGGAACATCATCACACAACGATGGTGGCAGGGATCAGGGCACGGAAGATGCCTCCCAGTCCCCAGCCTCGCATGCCGACCCCTCTGAGAGTCTAGTTTCCCTTCAAACTATCTTCAATGGTTGTACTGATAATTGTGTGGCAATTGCCGACGACCACCTCCTTTCCTGCGACATACCTCAGTGGGTGAAGCCATGTTCTCAATGGTTTGTCCGCTGTATCCTTGACCACATTGTGGAGTCACGTCATTGGCCTCCATTTCCATCGGCGGTTATTCCTACACGTGGTGACCTTAAGAGACTAGTAGCTGCGTCTCGCACTGCTCTGGCTCCACCACCACCTGTGACTGTTCCGCCGTCGCAACAGTCTCAGAACGAGGTCTATACAGCGCCTAATGTCTCGACTGGAGGATCAACCACGACTTACCACATGTCTGGGGCTGGTCTGCGGCTACCAGGCATCCCAGAGGCATCCCCCAGTGACCTGTCGGTATGTAGCAACTCCGTCATCTTTCTCAAACCTCTTCGTGTGAAGAGTAATTCCTCCCGTCTGACCGCTGACAATGCGACCAAACAGGCTGCCACTCTACTCGGCAAACCTACTCCATCCGAGTTTCTGTTCAAGCTCACGGGTGTCGGTTCATATGCAATCTGGCGAGCCACCATTTGCTCTGCAATAGATCATTTCGATTGTAGCCGCCAAGTGTCAGCTGAAATAGTTCTGCGTTGCCTTCAAGAACCACTAAAGTCTCGCATCAGGAAAAGAGTCTCTGCATCTTTGATCCAGGCTGAAGGCCATGTCGCTCTTATCAAGGCACTTGACATCAAGCACATGAATCGCCTAGAGATGCGTGCAGTCGAGGTTAAATGGCTCGGCATGCGCCAACAACCTGGGGAATCTATTCCTGCTTTTGCTGACCGCGTGGAAGACATTGCTCACATCAAGGAAACCCTGTCTGGCGTTTCGGTGTTGGATGCTCAGATGAGCGAAAGACTTGCTGATGGTTTGACTGACGGTGACTCTATCTTGGCTAAAAGTCTTATCGATCCCTTATTGAAGATGCCCTATGAGGAGTTTAAGCAGTCTATGCTCAGCTTCCTTGAGTCTATGAACAGTGCGGCACATCTCAACTTCCTCAAAGGCTCGTCAAAGTCATCTCAGCTGCCTCAAAATCTCCGT
>NW_003211740.1:0-1025 GCF_000006405.1 Perkinsus marinus ATCC 50983
CTCGAGGAGACTCCAGATGATCGCTAGAATGAACGTAAGCACCCGAGGTGGTGACCATGACGCAGAACCGGAACATGGCCTTCTGATAGAACCTGTACTTACGACAACCAGTACAGCAATGTCGCGTTAGATACGATGCACAGTTTTTTGTCTAGGAGAAGCATGCTTACAAGAGAATGATCATATGGAGTCAACTGTGCTCACAAGTCCAATAAGCCCCACACCTATTCGACCAATCTTCCAGGTTATCTTTGCTGAACGCAGCGAAGTTCATTTCGCGTCTGACAGGCGATGAGAAAGAGTTTTCCACGTCCTCCCCCAAGAGAAACTGGACCTGCACGGGCCGCTGTACAGCTCAGATGCCCGGCAAGTCTTATCACGTACGTGAGTCCAGCCTTCAGGACACTGAAATCACGAGAAAAACGGAGCGAATCAGGATGCTTATGTTCGACTACGCTTTCTCTGAAGCTTATCACACAATCTGACAGGTAAGAGGTTAACCAAGGAAAACACGAAAGACCCAGACGCAACGTATGGTCAGTACTTTGGCATGGCCAGTTGACCCTGCACAGCTCAGCCCAGCGCGCTTTCGAGTCTTTGTTTAAGAGTGAGAGTACAACTGCATAGCGCCCACATGGTCCGTTGCTTTCTTGAGGGATACAAGCACCATCGTCGTCGCGCGCTGAGAGTGGTTAAGACTGTTACAATAACACCTGTGCCCTCCCCTCGTCAACTGTGGAATTCTGGGCAGGGTGACGAGTAGTCGCGCTTGCATGCATGTAAAGATCGTGATAATCTGGGGTCTGAGAGAACACAATGATATAGAAGTAACAATCTGCCAGATTGGATCTGGTTCACCATAGAATATAGTTCTCATGGGCGATCGAGCTTCTGCAGAGATGGCTGGATGAAGATTCAACAATTCGGTTGATCCTGACGCTCTAAACGTCCCAAGAAAGACCCAAAATGCTTTCATAGATGATTGAAAGGAATGGGGACTATGTCAGTTATTCACTACAGCCGAA
>NW_003200242.1:0-1036 GCF_000006405.1 Perkinsus marinus ATCC 50983
TAGGGACGAGCCTGTCGACGCCCTGATAAGCCCTCACACAAGTACTGGCATTCTCTCCAATTAAATTAGAACTCTCGCGTCGATGAGCACCGCATGAGTCACTCGAATAGATGAAACATACGACTGGAGGGACAACTCGGTGAAACCGATGGCCTCGGGAAAAGGCAGCGCTCGCGGATAGGTATCGAGAGCAGGAAGACAAACTCAGAGTGCGCCGTGCACGAATTGGTAATCAGTTACCGCCGCAAAGTGGAATAGCAGCACTCAGGAAGGTGCGCAGATACTCACTCAGTATCTGCGCATTTCCGAGATATTCACGAAGCTGAAAGAGTCCATGAACGAGGAATACCCCATAATATTGGGACAATACAGGCACTGGGATGGAACTAGGATAACATAACCGGTTATTCAGCGAGACGCAGTGTCAAGGCTTTTTGAGCAAGGAATTGGCGAGGAGGAGGTCAGACTGTCGAGAAAATGGCGTTCTAACGTGTACGGAGAATACTGCGAAAGGCTTTGAAGGCGAAATCTTGAAAGCATGCGCATGTACTCTTTGGAGATACAATCGCGCACGAAAACAGTGCGAATTTGGGCAGTGGGTAAGTTTTTAGATTGCTGATGAAGGAACGAAGTTATGTCTTCGGCACTATCTTGGTAAACGCTGAGACTCGAGTCGCGAGTTGAGTAGTTGAATGGGGAGGCCTATGTTGCCCCGCGGAGATGTATAGCTACAAAATATTGCTTAGTAGATGCAGCATATGCACAATCAGGATAGTAATACCGCGGGAAACATGGGCGGTTCGGGAAAGATAGACCATCGCTGACAATTGCATTCTATAACTTGTAATTCGATTATCAAGTTCTGCTTATCAGGACCTGATGTCATCGGTGCTTCTCGAGAGCAGCTGTCAGCAGGGGTAACAAGCGGACAAGTCGATGGTCCTTCAACATATTGCTATTACTCGATGCTTCCGGCTATGTGCTAGCTGCCTTAACAAACAGCTAACGTCTTTCACCGAGCCAACTACCTAACACT
>NW_003206735.1:0-1651 GCF_000006405.1 Perkinsus marinus ATCC 50983
TATCCCTCACGACACGGTAGGCATCAGTAAGTTGTGTGATAACACGCTCCCCTTCGACCCGGCAAACAGCGACCTGTCGACGAAGCTCAGCAAGTACAAGCCTACTAGCCTAGTACAAGCGTGCACGCGTAACACGCAGGTGGACCGTAGACTCGACTTTAGCTAGCACCGCTAGCCTAGCAGCTGACGTTTGCCGACCGTCGTTTGGGGTCATCCAACAATGACACCCCTTGAGGCAGAGGCAACACGCCACTTAGCCTCAGCCATCCTTGAATTCACTAACCTAGTTAACTCCGGCGACTTCCACGTATCAACTACGCGGATGGAATCTGCCATCCGGGATGGCCCATCCCCAGACCGCTCCACTCCAGCGCGCCTTCAGAAGTTTGAAAGGCGGCCAGACCGACAAGCTGAGAGAAGTGACCGCAGCTGTCTACGTACAGAACTTTCTCCGGTTGATGAGAGAGCAAGATTACGCAGACAGGCTGGGCTAGGCAATATATCATAGAACTTGACCTCCACCAACATAGATGTAATTTCCACGGGCATGAAATCTCCAAGAGTTCCTGCTCATCCTGCTCGTCCAGTGGACATCCGATTGGGACGCCGATAATCGAGGTCCCCGGCCACTGTTTAGCGACGAGGGTACCAAGGATGTAATGAGTGCTCTCGAAGTGCAGTCCAGAAGAGTGTTGTAGATGCTGAAATGTACATCTACGTAGGAGAGCAAATGTTACTTCGAATAGGATGAAACAAATAGCTCGAACCGGATGACGATGGACCAGGTGACCTGGTCCATTATGGACCTCATCTGTTGGGGACCACAAGCATATGTGGCAGCCCTTCTTAGCGCTCTTCACGCAGTTGACAAAGTCCGAGCGGTCTTCAGCTCGGAGTATACACTCAACACTACCGTTGTCCCTTCGCATAGTGCCCTATTGTACAACTTAACAAAGCATAAACTGGAAACAGTATTCGAATACCTCACGAAGTTCACTCTCATCACAGCAACACTGTTCATTATCATAAGTAGTATTAGAAAGTGTCTGGGAGGTCGAAACTCGCCGGAGGCTGCGCCTCTCCTGAAATAAATAAATGACGATCTTTTCATGAGCCCATTAGGGCCCACCGGAAGGCTTGGATCCGCCGTCTTCAGGTGTGTCAGCAGTCTTCGGTTTCGCACCTGGTATACTGAGTCCCCCAGCGAAGTCATACCAGACCAATCCCACCTCCCCCTTCATTGGAGTCTCCTTCCTTCTTGTCCACTGGAGCAGCCGTCTGGTCCGCAAAGGTGAGTATCTGAAATCTAGTGAACGACAACTCCTGAGTGAAACGATGATGCAACACCTCCTCAGCCTCTTCAGGGAATATGTCGTCAAGCATAAGGAAACCAGACGTGCGACTGCCATCCGATAACACAGGCAAATAACGAACCTAAACCCACAAAAACCATTAACCATGCAATGCTCCGCCTACACCACTGGTGATACCTTCTGTTGCTCCTTCCTAGCACCTCTAGGTGGCATCATCTCTCCTGCTTGATAGAATCGAATGCTCGACTCTTGCGCTGGCACCACTCTAGAGGGGTTATACCTGACCAGAGAACCTCCTTTCATACAACGGCCGCAACGCCCTCGCCTTACAGTGTCTG
>NW_003207462.1:0-3313 GCF_000006405.1 Perkinsus marinus ATCC 50983
CACTGCAGGATCGGCAGCAGCATGAGGAGGCGAGTGACCTCGTCATACCATGTTTAACCACCCCGCCCCGGCGACATAGCATCTCATCAGAACGTAGGAGCCCATCGTTATGGATCTGTGGGGAACTGTACAGGCTGTGCCGCTCAGCCAGGCTCCGTATTCGCATCACTACCTAATGTTTCCTTCAGAAGCTTCCTCGGCGTCCTCAGCCGAGGATATACAGAACAGTGAGCTCAACAAAGTAGCGACCGTTGCCTCGACTATGAGGTCCCATCATCTGCTCCGTGTATGGAGTTATGTCCCTGATGTGGCACCAATATTCTACCCGGACAACGTACGAAGGTGAGCACTCCTTTCTCGTGTGCTCATCGGAAGAGGTACTTGCTGACGCTCCCTCAGGCGTCAGCTCTCGGACTCTGAACTATTGGGCACCCCAATCGCCAAGAATATAACTCGACGCGTCCGTGCTTATACGGCCGATTCGATCAACGTAAGAACCGGTCGGTTCTCGCCGGTCCCTACTGAATGAATGCCATGATTCGTGGACTATCGTAGTAGCATAACAGGACCATGCGCCACCGCGAGTGGTCGCTGGTTCGATTCCTGGTGCTAGGCAATTCTCCCATCCTTGCTATCAGTAGTCCTCAGGCCGTCTTGAAGGTGGAGCCCGTCCTCGATAACCCAGGCGACTGGATGTGGTGGAGCCCCGCGGAAGGGACAGAAGGTGTTTCCTTTACCTCTAGCCATTATCGTGCCTCTCCATCCAGACCGCAGGTGGTAACAGAGGCTTCGTGGATCGAGTGGAGGAGCAACTCGAGCATGGCTACATCCCAGAGGCCCCCATTGTGACAGTCGATGACCTACAGGTGAGTACTAATAAGTTCACTCCTATTCACCTCGATCTTCGGTAGAATATACCAAGTCAGACTGAAATCGGCATTACCCCTATAGAGATGATAGCCCGGAGGGAGGAATTCATGGAGGCCGGTGGGATATGGTAACGCCACAAAGGTGAATATCACACTCATTCCCGAGCCGAGCACTAGGCTCTTCTCGTCTTGCTCCCGGCTCGGACTAGCCAGCGTTTGTCGGCCTAGTCTTCTGACCGCTCCGACACTTCACGTTAGTCGTCGATGAATAGTAGCCTCAGGTCGTCAATCTTCAATCTCACCACGGCTACCTTGGGCGCAGGAGTTCTGTCCCTACCTTATGCTTTCCGTAGCTCCGGCTACCTCGTGGCTTCCCTGTGTCTACTAGGCTGTGCCATTCTCTCGAACATAACCATCGGTTACATCCAGGTGGGTTAAACATCGATCCTTCTCCGGCTCTGTGCAGTGAGTATCAGGAGTGCATGGACGTCTCGAGATGCCAGACGTTTGAGAAGTTGGCTTTCAGCTGCAGTCCTAATCCAGTTTGGGGTCGAAGGTATCGCAGGGTGAGAACGCGGTCCTCTTTAGCTCTGTTTGGTGCCTCAGATTTGCCCTCTTCACCATCATCAGTGTCATAACCTTTTGTTTTGGTGCAGCTGTTGGTTACCTCATTACCATCGGACAGATAGGTGGGTCTCAATAGAGCAAGTCCAATGTCTAATCACGGCTTGCGAGACACTAATCATGTGGTATCCATATTCTAGCTTATACTATCGCCTGTGCACTGCTCTCCTTCCCACTACCTACCGCGGCCGAGAGTGCTCAGAGCTCGTCGGGCACTGATATCATGCTCTGTATACTGGTATTGGTGGTATTATACCCACTTTGCCTGGCCGAGAAAGTCAACGAGCTTCGAATTCTTAGCTTGATCGGTAAGCTCTGGAAGGGATTCACTTATGGGGTCTCAACGGTCTCTCTTGATGACCATTGTTGTCGATTATTTGTCTTCAGGCGTGGTGTCTGTATTCTTACTCGTTTTCGTTGTCATTTTTCAAGCGATCATGAGCGGGCATCAGGAGGAGCAGAGCATGCTGCCTCTGCTTCCGGCCTGTGGTTGGTCTGGTGTAAGCCACTGATCCCTGTCAGCTTGGAGCTCAGTTCCAGGACCTGTACTACTGTATAGATTGTTCGTACGATGTCCTTGGCAACCTTCGCCTTTGCATGTCAATCAAACGTTCCTGCGATATATGCGGAACTGAAAGAGTCCGAGACTCGAAGACTTTGCCGGGTATCAATATTGGGCTGGAGCCTCCATGATGCGTTCCGTTAGGCTACCAGAATGCGGTCAGTGTCCTTCTGGGCGGTTCTCATCTGCTTTGTTGTATACTATGGGGTGGGCTTTGCTGGCGTCTACACTTGGGGGTTCGACACCAAAGATAACATACTATATAATTACAATTTGCTGTTCAAAGATAGCATTGATGTGACCATAGCTTTCATTGGTAAGCGCCTTGCCATAGCCCTCGAGGAATGCCGTTGTCATCAGCGATGGCTATTTCCATCGCGACAGCGTATCCCCTCTGCATTTTCCCTGCGAGATTTGGACTGGAATCTGCTTTACTGGTAGGTGTTGGCAACGTTATATGTCCTGTGACCAACTCTGCGTATCAGGTTTTGTACCCGTCTCGATTTGACTCAGACGATAGCGGGCGGGCGAGCCCGGCTGTTGTGACGCTGCTAACTGCAATAACGGTGGGTTGACTCGCATTTCCTCCTCTGTGGAGATTACCGTCAGGTCCTTCTGTCGCTTGGATGTGCCGTATTGGCACCATCAATAGCACAGGTATTTGAGCTCGTAGGGAGCACCAGCGGTGCACTCACGTGTTTCATTCTACCATCGTATTTTTACGTCTGTTTAGTCACAGGTAATGTCGTCAGATGACAGCTCCTGACTGGTTGTGTCTTATTCCCCACAGATTAACTATATCAATCATTCCTATCATATTCGCTTTGAATTAGGTAACCAAATGACCCTGAAGACGTTCGAGGCCTGGAGTGTCATGCTCATCGGCGTCGTCTTTGTTTTCATCGGCACGGCCGTTGCAATCAAGGACATGAGCGAATGATGTATACTTTATTTAATGCAGGTTATCACCAACCTGAGATGTACGTTAATATATGATTTGGAGAGCACGTGTATTTCGAAGTACAGTTGGAGCTTGAGTTGTCACCTCATTTCATTTTCGAGTTCTGACTGTGACTGGCGTGTAATGGCTGTCATTCATTAATCGCGCTAAGCCTAGACTTTGCAACATCATAGTGCACACTTCGAAGTGGAGATGAGGCTGACGAATGAGTTGCCACTGCCTTTTCCAATGATGTATATCAGTATAGTATCTATCACTGATTAAACTGGAGTCAGGTTTGGTAGACAGTCATAATTA
>NW_003207462.1:3413-6638 GCF_000006405.1 Perkinsus marinus ATCC 50983
GCAGCATCTCGAGCACTTTCATGAGTGAGCGACGTATCATAGGTCGGATAAGTGCTTGCGATGGTCTTCTAATAGGCTTATGTAAAGTAGTAGGCGAATAGTACAACTGCTGACAGGAACTAGTCTTGCACGTGAACCCCTCCAACGATAAGGATGTGTGCTACTGCGTGAGCTGTTCGCAAAGCACCAAGGCACCGCCTTACCATTTGATGGGACTCCAGCATGTCCATGAGGCCCAGAGTGCAGCAGAAGAAACCGACATAGTTCATGTCCAGCTTCTTAATCGTGGATAACTTCATGAGCTCTCTGACATGCTCCACCATCGAGGGTGCCCAACCAGTGGTTGAGACAGTAGCCGCAGCCTCTTTCAGTTCCCGTATAATGCTGACGAGCTCTATCCCTCTCAACTTGGCGTAGTTGATTAGCAGAGAGCTCGTGAAGATGTTGCCACAAGCGAGGTCAAGCAGCCCTTGTGAAGACCACTTTTGGCGCAGTGTCGTGGGCTTGCTCGACGTTATAACGTGTACGAGCTGTCCTGAGCAGCAGCATGAAGTGAACATGTTCAAAGATCCAAGGACTATCAATGGATCTAGCGATGAGAATCCTAGATGGCAGATGGGTACTGGAAACCCTAGCACGCCGAGGAACATATTAGAGGACTAGAAACGGGTCTTAGGTCGACACCGGTCGACACCCCTGTCTTTCAGGTATCTAGAACGATTCACATCCCTTAAACGGTGATGTTATATGACTAGTGTGAGAGAAATTCCGTACAAGGAGTAGATAAGGTGTTCTACCGTATCACCTATGGCCGCCTCAGACGGCAATTGAGAAGAGTGGCCGTCCAGTGCCAGACGCTCCTCCACTGTCTCGGGGCCTGTCCCACGAGCGACAGACATTGCTGCTGCCTTAGCGGCTTCGACGGGGTCTGTAGGATTCGCTATCAGATTGTGAAGGTACCTGAATGAGTGAGAGATCGTCAGCAGAAAGCAGACTACCGAAAACTTCTAAGCTCTCACTAATACGACAAGGTATTTTATGATGCGGATGGTACCTCCCTTTGGTCCTCATAGTCTGCTCCTCTGTCGCATGGGGTTTCCCGCCACCAGGTGCCCCTAGAGAGTTCATACAGGGGAAACAAACTAGGCAGGGGTGAGGGTGAAAGAATTTGGATTAACCCGCAGTTCTTTGTCAATAGCACAAGAAGGAGTATATACCCGTTGGAGGAGGTCCACAATGTGATGAATCAACAGCGGCCATCGGAAAGACTCTCCCTACTTATCACAAGATGGATAGTTCAAGACTGGAACTGTAAGTGTTGGCCTGATTTACGTTTAGGAGAGAACGATGCCAGCTAGCTGCACAATGCTCGCTATCTCGAGGATTCCAGCCACGCTGACTGAGAGCGTCCCCAAACCATCCTATGGATCATAGAGCTTACCACACAATGTCTAACGCAGGGACGAGCCGCTCACTCACCGCTACATGAAAACTCAATTCAAAACTGCTGCATTAATAGACTGAAATGGTACTATCGTATGCAACAAACGACGATGGAGCAGTAGTAGTATTTAACGACGACAGTTGACAGATGATGGTGATGGCGTAGCAATGGACAGAAAAATGATCATCATAGACCTTCTAATCCACCACTGACTAGGTTTACGCACGACTAGCCCACACGGAAGTTATGACCATGGGTATAAATTATAAGGACTACACCTTTTCAACCTCAATTCCACAATTCCAAATTTCAACTTCGCCTGACTAATGAGCTCGCTAAGATACCCTCTCAGAAACTTCAATTTCGGCGATGTGCTGTGGTGGGACATGAATAACATACACAGCTCGCACTCAGCTCACTCGATCGAATTCCCTCTCCTTCGCATGAGGATGCATTCGAGGATACCTTCGGTCGGGGAGCAGATGAAGGCTTAGAGTTGATCGATTGATCGGTGCTATTATTAAACTTGAGCTCTTTGTCATTGGCATTGTCACGAGGTAAAATCACGAGTGACTGTATATACCACACGATCAACAATACGTCTTCTCAACTATTAGAGGAAAGATCCTTTACCGGACCGGGTAAATGACGAACTCTGTTGATCAAGTTTGCCAATACCTTCCTTGGAACCAAAATGCAGGGCTGCCCCACATCACAGCGCAATCATATCTGAGCGCAGTCCGAAAAGCGCGCGCATAGGGGGCTCATCCGCACCAGTGAGAGGGTTCACCGGCACCAATCACCTCGAAAGTTTATCCACTCAGCAACTGGTACGGAGGGCGGCCTACGGCCGCCCCGCAAGCCCTCAGTGCTTCACGCTTTGCAATCGGAGGGTTTTCGGGGTTGGCCGTTTTCCTCGAGTGCACCAAACGCGCTGTTGAGGAAGTGCAAGATTTACCAAGTTCTCCAAGATAACCGTCTCAAAAATGATCTCCCATTGGCAATGGGCCATTGCCTCTTAGAGGTTGAAATGTTTAGGAAACTAATTGTGGCTGAGCCACAGTGGCACGTCCGAGATTTAAGGAAGATGAATTCAAATCTCGCCCGCCACTACGATCTATTTCGCAGACTGTTCATGCCATGAACTCCATAAATTTATGAAGCCTCTTAGAAGTTGCTAATACTCAAGCTTTGATAACTGGACTATTCAATTTTGACCAATGACTTATCAGGCATATCATGTGTTTCTATGACTTGTTGACAATGCATCATTCGAGAAATTTGACTCTACGCCGTGTTTTATTTTAGCTATGTATCGGCGTGCTGAACGTGTGCTAGCACGTGTGAGAATTTACCTAATTCATGATAGGTGTATCACTGGCGTATTTGTGTTATTTGTATTATAGTTCGTGATTCATAGATATTGATAGATGTACTGACGCGGTTCCAGCACTAAACAATTCCCACTAGCTTTAGCTTCGTGTTTTCCTCGTTGCGTTGGGGGGCGGTGTCACAATTTTTGCTACATGCTCTGTGGCGAATCATTCGTAGAGCTATCGCGATGGTGATTTCAAAGTTGCAATCTCTGATTCGATTGGGTTCAATCTATGTTTCTCAACTAAAGTCTCGTTTCATCTGATGAAGTACAATCCGGAACTAATTGATGTGAAAGATCTACATGCAGTAAGTTATACTTAGTCATCGAAATTGAGTAGATAGTGGGCTTGACATCAGCCGTTAATCCTTCAGAAATCCTCACCCTATCGTATCTATTCAGATAT
>NW_003213721.1:0-1312 GCF_000006405.1 Perkinsus marinus ATCC 50983
ACTCCGGGAGTCACTTGCCAACGAAAATGATCTTCCTATCCGGTAGGACCTATCAAACCGCGATAGTCTCGCCGCGAGACTCTCGCGTGCTCATGCAAGCTGATCTTACTGCTAAGGCATATCTCTGGGACCCAGAGTCTGGGTGGTAGCATAGTCGATTTTTGAATGTTGGACTTCAATGGATACGAGCTCCCAATAGCAGATCAACTCGCCTCGTCGAGGCCGCCTCGATTCTCACCATCTGTATCGTACTATATTCAATCACAAGGGATTCCGCAACTCAATCACGAACTCCAGTGGGATCATTTGTGATTGAAACTCAAATTTCCAGCCTCGAAATAGATACCCGTATTCCAGAATTACTTCGCCCGTTCCGAACGGCCATATCATATGAGTGAATTATCTTATTACTTGCCCGAATACAATGTTGTTTTAAAGATATTTCTGGTTGAGTTTTGCGAGTTCTATTTTGTACCAATTCTGCGACAGTGTTGAACTGCTTACTTGAAGCGATCACACTCCCTGATGGTCATCTGAGCTTTAGTCAACCTGTGTGATTATGTCCCAGAGGGCAGGCTTCAAGGAATCCCTGATGTCCCATTTCATACTATTAGATTGATATGATATCAGAAATAAACTTTGTTCATCTTGGGAATAGGGATGTCTATGGCTGGCAACGCCTGAATCTTCATTAGTAAGTCACACTTACAGAGTAAACGAGAAAGTTCATGTCCATCTATGAACCCAACATCACAGTCGTCGATCTCAATACTCCTAGTAACTGACTCTATCTATTCGCGTACATTTGTCGAAGCATATACTCGGTAGATCAAAGAACTGCAAAGATTGTTATAGAAACTATAAACAAGATAAATTAGATCAGTACATTTCTCTCGTGAAGTTGCGGGAACCGAAACGCAACAATAATTTTCGCATTAGCCTGATCTCGTGATTAGCCCGATACTCCCTCCCTAGGAAGGGGATAGATACTCCCCGTTGCAGATCCAACCAGACTCCGCTGGAGGCACTCCAGTGATCCCGGATCACTGTGATCCGAACTGATTGGCTCCCATACTGACATTGCGCGCAGTTTCAGGACGGGAGCCACAAGTGACTGCGGCACCTCCTAGGAAGACAGACAACATCAAGGAGTGGGAGAGTGGGCGGATAGAGTCTATCGGATGGACTCTCGCCAAAAACTTCTTATTCGACTTCTGCTGTAGCTTCAACGCCATTTCACGTCTCACATTTTCAAACTTTCGTTCCTTACGCCGAGGAGTTCCATCAGGCGATTGAACGATTAAGTACTCTG
>NW_003209532.1:0-1042 GCF_000006405.1 Perkinsus marinus ATCC 50983
TATGTAAGGCATGGTACATCGGTAGTTGCAATACTCTTTACAATACAATCGTAGGGCTACTCATCTACCTTGTTTTGAAGAATGATATCAATTGCTCTGCCGAAATTCCGAGTTTTATGAAGACTGTCAACTCATCTGTCCAATCTGATCAGTGCATTTTCAGTGCCGTGTTTTAGCGGGTGACGGTATAGGTCTCACGGTGGTTGGCATTTCCTTGGTAAGTTCTCTTCGTTGTAATTATTCGAAATGGCCGATGGTGAACTCAAACCCATGCACGTAACCGTCCGCCGTGAGCTGCTCACGGTGAGTATTGGCTTTGTAACAACGGTCGTGGTCGGTTTTGGATCCTACCTGGATCATGTGACCGTGCTAAGCAAATCTCTGATAACTATTCCCGAGATGTGGCGGTGATCCTCTCTCCTCGCGGTCATGATGGTTACATAGGCAAGTACGATGCCCCTGATGGAACTGTTGTTGATATTGGCGTCATCTCTACCGGTATGGGCGCTCCGAGTGTTGATATCATCGCTACAGAGATGATCAAGTTGGGTGCAAAGGTCCTCGTTAGAGTGGGTACCGCTGGTGCTAGGCAGAAGACCCTTGGCATCGGTGATATCGTTATCGCGACTGGTGCTGTTCGTGACGAGGGTGCCACTCGGCACTACATGCCTCCCGAATTTCCTGCTCTCGGTTCGGCGGTTGTTGTTACTGCCATGTGTAGTGCCGCCCAACTGCAGCTAGAAGACGAGGATGAAAATATCCAGGGCGGTGCTCAATGGATCTACGATGCTGGTCCGGTCCACACCAAAGATTCGCCCATGGCCAGAGAGTTCAATTTTGGCCCCTATGTCCCTGAGCACAAGCGGTATATTGAAGTTTTAGAGAACCTGGATGCTTGGCTTCCGACATGGAAGTGGCTATGCTATTCACTTTAGGGCAAGTGTATGGTATCAAGACTGGCTGTGTTCTCGCTCATATTCGTGGTGGAAGTGATCCCATCTCTGACAAGGCAAACCTCAAGAGTGAGGCGATTGGTCGCTCG
>NW_003211249.1:0-1079 GCF_000006405.1 Perkinsus marinus ATCC 50983
CCTGCTCTCTGTCTCAGGCTCTCACACCTCTGGCCGGCCTTGCTAGGTGCATCCTTGCTAGCATAACGAGCATGAGGTCAAGGAGTAACTTAAAGTCCTTGACTGCCAGTCAATGACTGGACTTATCCGGGGGGGGTCTCTCGGTGCTTCTCTATTATGCGGGAGGGGGTTGTTGATTCGGTTCGTACCTCCACACCCTTCTCAGTCCCCTCAGCTTTCTGCGGTGTCATCAAGGATTCCTGAGTTCGACCAGTGAAGTCTACCTTCACGACCAGGCCCCCTCCGGAAGAAAGGCTTCTACCAACGCCTCGCCTTGTAGTCGCTCATTAACCAGCCTGGTGCTTCGGGCTAGCCTGAATCGCCTCTTGGTTGATGTAGTGGCGAGGACCGTAGTTAACCACAAGGTAATCCAGGACCGGTCACCATGGACAAGGCCGTCATTGAAGATTGCCGAGAAGATATTGCGAGCATAGACTACTGGGTCCTCCCCCTCGTCGTCCTCGAAAGGAGGGTACATTGTAACTATGGCCCTCGCTCAAAGTGAGATGAAGTTTCGGGCCTCAGCATGCGGAATTTCGTCACGTTCGACGAATTTGCTCAGGATATGGTCTAGCCTATCATTGTCAAGGGGGTCGTACACGAAGTCGTACGAGGAGTAGCAGGAACCGAGAGCAGGAGAGTTCAACCACTTCCTAATCTCTGGGGTGTCACTTGGCTAAAGGTCGAGTCTTCCCAGTGCTAACTCAAGAGTGTTGTTGTCTACCGAGTTAACCATTAGGAAAGGATAGTGATACTGACTATAATAGAGCTACTACCAACATCATTAACCGATAATTCGTTTAATAATCCCGCGACGGGGGTACGTGTATTAAGCGTTGGGTGCTTACTAAGCACCTTACTAAGCTCTTGTGACAAGAGCTTCTGAGCTACTCTTCATTTGGTGGCGAAAGTTCACTACCTCTCCTTCTGATCTGAACAAGTTCACCACTTTTTGGTCCTTTATTCCACCTTACTCATCGCAATCCAATGATCAAGTTGAACGTCTCTTTCGTGCCATAACTTTCCTCGTCAAGGTCAAC
>NW_003206378.1:0-1087 GCF_000006405.1 Perkinsus marinus ATCC 50983
TTTTTCACTGGGGGAGTCGGTGGCTTTGGTCTCTGACCATGCTCCGACTCGACTGTCGCCTCAGCCCTGCACGACTTGCTGAGTGTGGCGGACCCGAGCCTCTATCGAGGCAACTTTAAATAATAATCAACAATCTATGAATTTCCAACTGGAATAAACTTGTCGAACATCTAATTTTTCAACACTTCTCCCTACTTACCCGATTTCCACCATTAACTTTGTAAACAAGGCGAATGGGCGAAATTGATAGGTAACTTACCTGGCTGGCGTTGGGCGAGGCTCAAGCAGCTCGCTCTCGTGGGGCGGAGCAGCTCACTGCACGACTTCTGAGGACTGTAAAGCTCCAGGGCCTACCAAGTGTGGGTTCCACAGCGAAATTTCTGGTAGCGGTGGCGTAGCGCAAACGAAGAGATAGCGCTGCCACCAACTATAATATAATAAGAATCATCTATATTCTGAGCCCTTTGTACTACAGTCAGAATCATATAATGATTCACTTAGTTTTTTAACTATACCTCAAATTCCCCATCCTTCTTTCATTTCCATATATGACCATACCTCCTCAAAGATATTACACTATATCACAGCGGTCATCTCAAAGCGAATCAATCTTTCGCCTTTTACTAAAGATTGCCGTGTGGCATGACTGCACACATGTGAACTTACACAATTTTTGCGGAGCCTATGCTCCAACTGAATAATGAAATAAATCGTGTTGAACTTGAAATATTAATGTTAATGTGAAAGTTTAAATTTTATGAACTTCTCGATAATTACCAATTGTCATACACTTCCGACATTGAACACCATCTCTCAATGCAGAAATTTACTATCCTTGCGGGAGGGGCAATAGCGCTATCTATGACGCCTTGCGGAGATGCGCTTTTTGCTAGTTGAAAACTACTCCAATTCCCGTCGCGAGATTCTAACGGATCCCGTCGCAATTTTTAGGGCGCCTCGCATGAGGCAACTTTTAATATAACTTGGGTACAAAATATCTCCAGCCCTTACATTCACGCGATCCCCTACTTGAAACACTCTTTTGATGTCCTTTTTTGATCCTCAACCTTGAAGGCAATGATCCGTG
>NW_003205481.1:0-3859 GCF_000006405.1 Perkinsus marinus ATCC 50983
TTGCGGATAAGTCTCGGTGTCTTTATGAAATTGTGAACTACTGTACGAGAAACAAGGTTGTGGAACTCGGAAATCAGTGGGCAAGGAGGAAGAGCTGGCCTTCAATGACCTGAAGCAGTGGATAGCCAGTCTCCCCTTGTTGGCCTACCCAGATTTCTCGAGACCGTTTCAGCTCATGACCGACGCCAGCGATGTAGCGATAGGGGCTGTGGTGGAGCAGGACGGAAGGCCTTTAGCCTTCTTCAGCCAGTCCCTGACCCCTACCCAGAAAGTCTGGCCGGTGTATGAGCGGGAAGCCTATGCTATCTTCAAGGCATTGGAACGGTTCAGACCGTTGCTCTGGGGTTACCATTTGGAGTTGGTCGTCTTTTCGGATCACAAGCCTCTGGAATGGATACAGACGGCTACGACGGCGAAAGTGCAACGCTGGCTCATTAGTATGTCCCAGTTTAAGTTTAAGGTATTTTACAAGAAGGGTAAGCACAACGTCGTAGCTGATGCCTTGTCCCGGATTACTACATCCGACGACAAAGTGGCAGAGCCAGATCTTGGAGCACTCCAGCGTGAGCTGCAAGGTACACCTGCCCTGGTGACAGATAAGTTGTTGACTGACGACAGGGAGGCCGACGTGATGGAGAAGGACAATTTTGCCCCTGCTTGTGTTCTCACCCTCTGTGAGCAATGGTCAACAGCTGATTTGGTACGTGAGCAAGAGTTGGATCCTGTTCTTCGGGTGGTGAGAGATAGGGTCCGGAGAGGAGAGCCCTTAGCGAAGGATGAGCTCAAGGATCTAGAGTATCGGCCCTATCGGAGAGTTTGGCTAACCTTACGGGTTCATGACTCTGGTCTGTTGGTGCGAAGAGTACAGATAAATGAAGAGGCTACTTCGAGGTATGTTCCAGTAGTCCCCGAAGGTCTCCGACGGCAAGCACTAGATCGGTTTCATGAGGAGGCGGGACACTTTCGACGAGAGCACATGGTGGCAAGGTTGAGACGTACAGCTTACTGGCCAGGTATGAGTAAGGATATTAGTGAGTTCTTGTTGCACTGTGAAGGCTGTGCACCCCATAAGAATGTCTTGCTACCCCACTTGCCCTATGTCCCGTATCCGGTTGGTTCGCCTTGGCATACAGTAGCTATCGATTTCCTTACGGTGGCCCCCAGCAGAAGCGGTGTATCCAAACTATTGGTAGTGGTGGACCACTTCACGAGGTGGGCCGAAGCTGTCCCCGTGGCAGGTGAGAGCGCTGCGGAGGCACTGAAGGCCCTACTGTATCTCTTTTCGATCCATGGTCCCCCGGTTAGGATACTCTCAGACCAGGGAAGTGCGTTCGAGGCGCAGCTGTTCAAGGACGTATTGGCTCAGCTAGGTATAGCTAAGTCTCGTACTTCGGTCTATCATCCCAATGCAAATGGTCATGTGGAGAGGTTTAACAGCACCATTCTCAATTTATTGAGGACTCATGTGACGAGGGTGGATACCTGGCAGGATCACTTACGGTCAGTGTTGTGGGCCTACAACACTACACCTCATAGTGTGACTGGGTATGCCCCGTTTTTCCTAATGTATGGGCGGGAGCCGCCTACGTTATTTTTCCCAGCTTTGGAACCATATGTTGATTACGTGTTTGATCCACAAGGTTATCAGCGCCATTTGTCTCGTATTCGGGCTTGTATCGAGGACAACGTCGACGAGTGGGTTACTGCTCATGGTGCTGGGTTCCAAGCGCTGAAAGAGAGGGAGAAGATTGCTGCTGCACGTCGACATTTTGTGGGACAACGTGTAAGGCTGAGGATACACCATCCTAACAATTTGCCAGGTCGGAAGTTATTACCGAAATGGCAGTTGAATTGGTATATTGCTAAGTTCGTCCCGGGAACACACTTGAAGACGGTGGTCCTTCGACACTACCCCTCCAAGGAAGAGAAGGTTATCTCTACTGACTATATAGTTCCCGATCCGGTACAGCCTGCCGATGTCCCGGTAGAGCTTGGCATTGTTAGGTTGGATCCTCCTGTAGAAGAGGGGCCGCGTATAGAGCAGTTTCCATTTCGTGATGAGTTGGTTCGCTCGGCTGCTTCTAGACGGTCTGCTAGATCTTCGGTTGTCCCGGACGTCGAAGCTCCTGCTAATCTTCGGTTGGTCGACATTCCCTATGTGTATGATGGTGATGATCTTGACCCTCTAGCAGAAAGACGAGATGATCTGCTTCCGAGACTGGAGGCGCCATCGTCTGGTTCTGCACAGGTCAGTGTGCCGAGACTGGAAACCCCTATTCCAGTTCCTGTACAATTAGGGTCTGCCGTTCTCCGGTCTCCGGCCACGAGTGGGCCGGTCCCCCAGGATACTGGTAGGTCTGGTCCTACTGTGGTACCTGCTGGTTCGGAGCCCTCTGGTGGTTCTCCCTCGTTGGGACTGGATTCTGCTTCGCAGGAATGTGGTGCCTCTAGAAGGTCACTGCCTTTCTCGGCTTCCACTCCCACCCATGTAGTGTCGGCCCCTGCAGCCGACTTCGAGCAGTTGTTAGGTCATTCTGGGCCTTCCTCAAGGCAAACGTTAAGTGCCCCTTCTGCGTTGATCCCAGCTCAGCGTCAGCAACTGCTCTCTGTTTCGCCAACCTTGGTCGACTCTGGCGAGACATCGTCTTCAAGTCTGGGTTCTGGATTGGTCTCGGACGCCCCGGTCTCTACAGACCCCTCTAGGAATACGTCTCAGCTAGTTTCGTCGAGCTCGATTACAACATCTTCTGGTACCGATGAGACGTTACCGTTGACTCGAGGTCCAGATCCAGCACCTGCCCCTGAGGTACAAGTAGAGGAAGCGACTGTTGAGTCCTCTACTGATCTCGTAATTCCTGACGAGATCCCTACTACCCCTGCTTTGGAAACCTCCCCGGCCGCGACAGACACTCCGGTAGTCTCTGCTCGTAGTGGTGGTTCGACTTCGTCTGTTCGCACTTACGCTGATGTGCTGGCTTCTAGTCCAGAGCAGGTAGAAGATTCTGTAGCGCCTCGTCGCAGCATGCGTACTCCGAGGCCACCCACGCGTTTCTCCCCCGAGCGTTATACGTCCCGTGGTGGTTACGCTGAGTAGGATTCTCACCTACTTCACTATCTTTGCTGACTCCTGTTTTGTTCGGCTGATGTCATCGAGTATGACCGCCGTTTGCTGGTTTCTATTATGGTCTGGCTCTGCCCCCTTGACCGGTCTTAAAATGAGGTCCCTTATGGCCAACATTTTAGAGGGGAGGAGAGCTGGGGCTATCATATTTTGGTTTCCCGAGATTGGATTATGTTATATTGATTCCTGTTATCTCTATTCTTTGGTCGGTATTATTGCTATGGTCGTGGTGGCCGTGGAGGAAGTATGTGGGTTATGACTGTTATTGTGCAACGGATTTGGCTGTGTACACGTGCAGCTGTTCACGGCATGTGTACGCGCGCACAGGATGTATGAAATTGGCGCATCCGACTGGGTGGGGCTCGAATTCGATGCTTGCAGGGACGCCTGCATGGCTGGATTCTGTGTCCCTGATCCCGGGAGGAATGGGTTTGAGATTCGGGCGGTTGCTGATGTTCCTGGAAGGCCTTCCATCTTGAGGCACCCACCGTTTCTCTTGTTTTTGGAGGAGTCGCGCCACACTGGTTTACGTTGAAACGGCTATGGGAATCTTACTGGTGAGCACACTGGTGGTTCGGTTACCTATGAGTATGGCTCGTAAGTGCTTACCGCTGGTCTGATTTCCCCAATGTATAGTATCGTTTATAGTCGTTTGTTCTGCCTTTGGTATGTTGCACGACCCGAGGATATCGATCCATGTTCCGACTTTGCTCGAGTCGGGGGACGACGAAGAGTTCT
>NW_003199301.1:0-1556 GCF_000006405.1 Perkinsus marinus ATCC 50983
ACAGCCACCACAACGAGTATCATCTTGCGGGTCAGGGAGGTATGTACCTATGCTTTACCTGATATGACCTCCAAGTTTCAGGACCTAGCTCTTCGTAGCTAGTGAGTAGTCGAAGACCGGTAAAAAGTTTTCTCCACATATTATTGGCATACACGTGTTGAAATTGCGCCTCAAAATACCAACTTTTACTGGGGGAGTATATCCATAACTCCGCTCCTGATCTAATGCTATACATCAACAGAAAAAGGATCGTTCATAATGGTATCTCTCCATGTTTCACTCTCATTTTTGGAGGCACGAGCCTGCGAGAGCGTCGTGACCTCCGACGGCTCCCTGCATGGCGGATTTTACACCTTATTTCGGCGCGCTTTCGTGCTCATCAGCTGTCCTACTCAGTTTTGGCTGGACACTCGTTGTGGTGGCTGTGCACGAGTCGAAAAACCGGATATGCTAAGAATGTGTGTGGAGGGGTGTATGTAGGTGCCATAACTGCCCCACCCACGACTTTACAACTTAGAGTTGAGAAGGCCTTTGAAAAGACTAGCCTAGTTCACATTCTTTCTCACAAGTTTCAGAGACATTAAGATCACGTGGCTCTAAAACCACGATTCATTTCAACTCTTCAGTAGGATTCACAAGAAACCCCATCATGGGCTTCGTACGCGAAGTCTATGAATGCCTTCAATTTCTCATCTGGAGATGCTTTGGCTGCCATCCTGGCTTTGCGATCTCACAATCTGTTGATCTACCGAGTAAATTCCACTCAGCTAACGTCATGAGGAAACACCTCTATACGTGTAAACCCCCACTGATGCTTCCCGCACGTCTTATAGATGGTTGCCAGCCATCTAACGATGGCCTTACTCGATTCATTCTCCATCAGACTCAGACTTATAGCTACCAAGATTCTACAACCTGGCAGGAGATATCAGATTGCAGGAAACAGCGAAACGAGGAGGCCAGAGCGTCAATCATGGATTGGCGACCAGTTAGCGCAAGTGCGAAGTCGAACTTCACTTTGATATCAAGTTGATATTATCAACGTAGACAACGCTCAATAGTGCATCGTGTTAGTCTTATGCCGCCGCGGACTGAACTCATCGTCGTCAAGGTCTCAGTGAAACTCTAACTTGAGTAGTGGAGTAATGTTAGAGGCATCCTCCTCTATCGTGCTATCCCTGATTGACGTATCGAACTCAGACATGATAAGGCTTATGAAATAGTCTCGTGAGAAGACGAGAGACTGGAACCCACAACCGGGGAGACGCCCCCCCGCTCCCCTCGCCGCGTCACGTCACCATAACGTGCCGTCACAATTGCAGCACACGATGCACGAACGTTAGCTGTCCGCGCACGCCCACTGCACGTGCGCCAGCTACAAGTAATCAGATTCATGTAATGATAGGGTAGACTGACTGAAGAGCGATATACTCTATCTGATAGGGAGTAGGGTCTTGCACGGGCTAGAGTGGATAGCCCACGAACGAACCTCCTTAACTGCCCTGATCATCGATATGCGCTGAAAAGGTTGGAGATAATAATACTCCGAAAGAAAT
>NW_003203063.1:0-1537 GCF_000006405.1 Perkinsus marinus ATCC 50983
GAGTAGGAATATATGTTCGCTTTCCTTACCTGAGCTCAGAAGAGTTTCCTATACAGTGTTGGAGTAGGAATGTATGTTCGCTTTCCTTAGCTGAGCTCAGGAGTTTCCTATACAGTGTTGGAGTAGGAATATACGCTCGCTTCCCTCAGCTGAGCTCAGGAGTTTCCTATACAGTGTTGGAGTAGGAATATATGTAATCGCTTTCCTCAGCTGAGCTCAGGAGTTTTCTATACAGTGTTGGAGTAGGAATATATGTTCGCTTTCCTCAGCTGAGCTCAGAAGAGTTTCCTATACAGTGTTGGAGTAGGAATATATGTTCGCTTTCCTCACCTGAGCTCAGGAGTTTCCTATACAGTGTCGGAGTAGGAATATATGTTCGCTTTCCTCAGCTAAGCTCAGGAGCATCCTCACTAACTATAGAATTCGTATACAAGTGTACAGAAAGCAAAAATAATTCCTGAAATATTCCTCAGAATTTTTTTTCATATGCAGTTGACCTACACTTAATTGGGGTTAGTTTAGCGGTTCTTCAGGTGCGAGAAGGATGATAGTTGCTGTTAATAAGATGGACCATCCTGAGGTCAATTTCTCGCAAGCACGGTATGATGAAATTTGCGCCCAAGTCACGAAGCATCTGTGTAAGTACACTGGAGGTTCAAAAGACAAAATACATAAAATATCGAGTTTTTCACAGAGTATTACCCCACTTTACGTAAAACGGGTGAAACTCTACTGTTGTTGCTTTGAAGTGCTTGATATGATTATTGGAATTTACTTTCAAAAGACCGGTTGAAAAATTTCGGAGCGGTCGAAGCATATATACTGTCATTTTGCGCATCGTATGTGTGTTCGTTGCTTCGAACGATTTCTCAACGACTACACCAGTTGAGCTCTCGAGACACATACCATTCGGAAGAGTGTAGTTTATGTATCCTATGTGGGAAATATGAAAATACATCTATTTTCACCGAAAAGTTGGGCGTTGTAACTGTTAGCAAATTTAAAATGCTAGAAAAAAGTCCTTGCCGTGGATCGAACCCGCGACCTGGTATCAACTAAGTTCGTCATTAGTAGTATGTGAAATTAACATCTATATTAGTATAATGGAGCTTCACCCGTGATGTGAAAAACTCAAAAAGTTTTTCACGTGGAGTATTACGCCACTTCGCGTAAAACGGGTGAAACTCCAAAGTAATTTCTGGAAATTTTCGTGGAATTTTTTTACTGAGAAAATTCCTTACCTGTGAATTTTCAGGTAATCTTGGATACGATCTAGACCGAATTGAAACTCTCCCTATTTCGGCACTCACGGGTTACAACCTCTTCGAAAGGGGGTCGGCTGATTCTACTATGAAGGGAAACGCTTTGGCAGCGTGGTAACATGTTGGAGGAATATATGTTTGCTTTCCTCAGCTGGGCTCGGGAGTTTATCTAGAAGTAAAGTCTCACCCGTGATATGGAAAACACTAGTTAAAAACATTTCTCACATTTCACTTAGCGAAAAACGCATGTAAGCAGTGGGTAACGCGTAAAACAC
>NW_003209023.1:0-2099 GCF_000006405.1 Perkinsus marinus ATCC 50983
CCGCCGCACACAAAAACGACAGTAGCCACCCCGAATGCCCCCAGTGGGATGCGAAAAGCAGCTGTAAAGTTAGCCTCTTGCAAAACGATCGGTGTTGCGATACCTCCGATCAGCGAGCCGACATTGATAGCCGCATAGAAGTAGGTATAGTAGCTAGTGAGGCTTTCTTTGTGATAGTCGGGGTGGAACTGATGCGCACCCATGACATTCACGCAGCTCTTAATACCGCCACCACCGAGAGTGATGAGAACGAGCACAGACAAATGGATCATCCACGGTGCACTGATGCTCTTGACCGTCGATAAAAGAAGTAAGATCAGACCTATCATATACACGACAGAAAAGGACAAAATGGTAACATACACACCCAAGATGGTGTCAGAAAGCACCGCGGCGAAAAGCGGTGTGACATAAAGGATTGCCTGGAACGTTGCTATATAGGAGTTAGCTTCAGCGTCAGTGTAGTTCAAGTACTCCTTGAAGAAAGTCTGGGCGTTGGGCGTTATCCCGAAAAAAGCTAGGCGCTCACAGAACTCCTGCAAAAGGATGAAGATAACACCGTTGAGCATGGGCCTTTGGTAGTAGTGGTATATATTCCCCGACGAGTCGGTCCAGGACAAAGAATCTCGCTTGACAACCATGATAGGTTAAAAATAAAATCTGGAGAAAAAATCATGGAAAATTTTCGGACGACGACAATGCATTTATTCTCTGCATGAATAAGTACACACATATACTGTAGGTCTCTCCGTGCCGTGTACGACGAGCCACTCAACTCAGTGTCTCTGCGTCAAAGAAGAGCCATCTCGAGTGACCCTTGGAGGAAAGGAGTCTCTCCACGTCACGCTGTGCTGCACGCGTGTGCATCCTTTCAGACGACAGACGTGCATAATCTAGTTGATAATCTCAAGTTGACGATCCTTGTACTTCAGAAGTTCTTCACTGTGTCGCACTCATCAAATACGGATGACATGATCATACCATCATGGCCTTCCTAGCTTCACTTTCGTCCAGACTTCTTGGCAAGCACGCATGCGTTCAAACATCATGCGTGAACTTAGCTTATTACCCGTCACTGATAGTGATCTGAGCTCACCCATTGATAGTCAGTGAGACACTAAACTAGGCAACAGGTGAGCGCCCCACTGAGAGACCTAGAGGAGACCGGTCGAGGCGAAATTATCCAACATGGCTAGTATTCACGGTTTACCTATCTGATGCGGCGATCGACCTTCACGAGTTTCATTAAGACTCTCCCGGAGCATAGTTATGAACCATTACTATATACTGGCAACCGTTCACAACCACGGATAAACATGACATCATCCCGGCGGCGAGCCGACAAGTCGTCGTTGATGGATTCTGAACTGGGAGCAGGTTTCAGAACCGGTTTCCCAAGCAGATCCTGGAAGAAACCACTTGGACTCGGAAACTGGTAGAGGTCAAGTACTCCCACGAATCCTTATCCACTCATTATTTATTCCCTCATGACAGTGTGCATGTGATTCACATTTTGATCAACAGGAGAGATGATGTTTTAACAGCTAGTATAGATAGTTTGGTTGTCAGCGGAGCTGAAAGAGTATCATCACATATGATCAGGTCAAAGTGATGAAATAAAATTGATTCATCATCAACCAAATACATCTAGTCTCTCAGCGCCCAGTGCTAGGAAGTTTTATATCAACGCGCGTTAACGCTCATTCTAAGTGAATGTCAATAAAAAGTTGTCATCATTGGAGTTGAACAATGAGCTGTCTGTGTAACTATGACTATAAGAATTCATCTTAGGGAAGCCCTAATCCATGAAGGGATTTGTCTTCACTCAGCTCAACAGTTTGGTATTGTCGTTGGAGATTTCTCAATGAGAGAACAGCCCGAACGAGCGATTGTGGATCATAGCGTTTCGATGACGTTTGCGCTCGCCATGATGATCGATGAGTTAAATTGCTTCAAAAAATGTGCCCTCTGTGGATAGAACCGCGATGCCTACCTCGGAGTGGCATAGCTGCCCCACGCAGAGAAACAGGTTGTATTGATGCATAGCTTGAGGTGGCGTAACTGCCCCGCGCGAAGAAATAGGTTGTCTCGACGCATAC
>NW_003205968.1:0-1387 GCF_000006405.1 Perkinsus marinus ATCC 50983
TCGACAGAGAATGGACACGTTGTACCATAAGTAGACATTTCGTACAAAAATTTGGATGCCGTATGGCAGCCATCGAAGAGATGTGGGCTATCGAAGATAAGTAATAGTTGCCGCATGAACATCCCATAGAGCATCACGTCATTGATCCGTAATTTGAAAAGTTGTACTTGGTGAGAGCTTGCTCTTGAAGGATCTTGGTTCTTCGCATATTTGTTCAACAATTGCAGCACTTTTCGAGATATACGATATTTGGCACCAAACAGCATTGACAGGTCGGCTTCGGGCACTTTTGCGAGCCACAGGATTTCTTCAACTCCCCACTCGGGGCCACAAGATCGTTAAGCACAGGCTCATTCTTTAAACCAGAGCACTGCATGAAGCAGTATACGATGGAGAACGCGATAGAGAGACGCATATGATAGGAATATCAACGCTAAAACAGAATCTCGAGATATTGTGCAATTGACAGATGGTGTGACGCCACCGAATCTGTTATGATGAGTCACAATCACGGTAGTACTCAGGGTTTGGGGCTCCTCAGGAATCGTCGTGCTACATGGCGAGTTTCTCATCATTGAGCTTCTCATCCATGGAGTCTGTCACATTCCAGAATCCGGAGTCCTCTAGCAGCTAGAGTCTAGCAGCTAGACTCTAGCTCACTAAAACTCAGGTTTCGATCAACTGTTGATCATTGATCAACACGCGTATCATAAGGAACCCTACGATCCTGTTGCGTTGCCGTACGTCACGTCATGTGACGTGTCGCGGTCACGTGAGCTCGCGTGCGTCTTGTGAGTCCTCGTGACGTGCAGAACTATGGTCAGCGCAAGACCATCCTAAAGAGAGGAGTTCGAGGCAGGGACGATCACAGTTGGAAGCGTCTGGCCGGAATGTCGAAATATTCCATCGAGCCGTGCTCGACAAAGGTGAAGAGTTGGAGAGGGTTGCTTCTGCTCCCTTGGTGACAGGCTCTCTCTGGGGAACGCGCAGCTTCACCATCACCTCGCAGGTCACCCTGCGACACGAAACCCGTGACGAGAACCACCGTGGTCCATGTCACGGAGCTCGGATTCACGTGTTTCAACAACGTGAATATTCGATTCAACCACTATCAACAGATTCTGAGTAGCGCACGCCACGAAAGTTTTCATGACACCATACACACCGGAAACTGTATCTGCTGGAAGTACCATCTAGCGAAAACGCGACGGATCAACTGTGAGTTCGCCCACGCTAATCTGAATCCTTATTCTCCAGAAAACACAAAATTGGGAAACACGACTTGCCGAATCTACTATTTACCAAATCAACTTGCTGTTGATCCGGGTTTGAACCTGAAACATGAATCTGATATACAACTACTCACAAGACACACCATTTACTGAAT
>NW_003201986.1:0-1015 GCF_000006405.1 Perkinsus marinus ATCC 50983
ACTGTGGACGCTCTCAGTTCTTTGCTCGCCAAAGAGGAGAGAGGATGCTAAGTCTGTCGTATCCAGGACAGGCACGAAAATGATAAGAAGAGCAAGATTTTGACGCCGTGTTCGAGGCGAACCTGGTCTATCAAGGCTCCTCGCCCACGAACACGCAGGCACCCTAGCAGTGCTAGGCTAGCACTGACCCTGACCCTCATTTCGCCTTCCTTTCATCCTCCTGTATGATGTGGTAGACTCTCAAAGTTTGTTCTCGTTTTGAACCACCGCGACTACGACCAATAACCTCCTGTTCGACTATTCAACTTGACTAGTTCACAGAGCGCGCACCTGTGCAATCGACATCTGTCTTTCACAAGGCTATGTTCTTCGTGCTCACACATCAGCGGAAATCGTAATTTCTTGCTGATCTCCTTTCTCATGAACTTGCCCGGTTATGTCATGTTCAGGTGACAAGCGTGCTCTCAGTAACATTCTTCGCATGGTCTGCCCTGCTCTGAGAGCAGTGCTCTCTCTACCTGATGCATTAGGCTTCCATTTTTCATGTGCTAACTCTCTTGCTCTGTAGTGTGAAGTCGAGTGATGACTCGCCATGTACAGTTGATCATCCCACTCGCCTGTACTCACTCGGTATTACGAAGTCCATAAGCCACCAATTCGGTGGCACGAGATTTCAACAACTGGCGAAAGACGCCATCACCTCGAATCAAGTCTGTTTTGCGTGTGCCGCGGCGGCACTGCCGCCCTTCGATCGCCCGGTGCCTCCCTTGTGGCCGACGCGATTTTCTTCCGCTGCATTCTCAACACTTCGGGTCCGCTTCTTCCTGGTCTACCATATCCCTCGTCTGCTCTCACTCGGGTGTCACCGGTTTGGGCGATTCAGCGCTCGAAGAGGCTACATTCCCGACCTTACACTACCACTTGTGAGTCCCGAGGACATCGGTGAACATCTAGACATTGCTAGAGATGTCACCACCGATATGGGACGTGAGTCCTACATTGCACGATACTGTAA
>NW_003199969.1:0-838 GCF_000006405.1 Perkinsus marinus ATCC 50983
GTGCGCGAACCGTTCACGCACCCCTGGGAACACCACGCATTCACAAATACGTGACGCGAGTCATCGAGGCTAGCACGATAGACAGCATAGACAGAAAACAGTAAATACCGTAAAAAAGTACAGTAAAATCCGTAAAATAAGGAGACAAATCAAGCATAACGGTCAACAGGTCCCCGTGCCCTGCGCCGAACCGCACAGCCTCTTTGTACCTTTGTCCGCTTTCATCGCTATGAACCCGTGATCGTGGAACACAATGTAACATACGCCCGCCGTAGTGAGAGAAATCATGCCTCAGGCATGTACTCGTGGATGACCATCCGTGCCACAAGGGGGCACACGTGCTATTCCACAGGATGTGCCGTGTAGTGTCCTTTCCGTGGCTATTCCATTGCTTAACACTATCGTGATAACAGTAGCTCGGGTTAAGTCAAATACTCACATCACTGACGTGGGCGGTCATTGGACCATTAGGAACGCTTGGATGCGCTTTCCATTCGATGAAAGGCTCGATCAACTCGCCTCATTGCGGTCCGCAATTTGCGGATGTACATTCGTCAGGTCTCCAGCATCACATGTTTGCGAAAGAGGCCCTGTCAAAGGTGCCTTAATGTTCAGTCGCATGTTATTTTCTGCCACGCTGACTACTATGTATACATCAGACTGCGAATCGATCCTTATCAAGCAAATCCGAACAGAGAAACCCGGATAAATAGAGATACTTCGTCTCGCTCTGCCCCTTATCCCAATCATGAGATTTGCTATCGCTTCTAGCACATAGCTGAAAAGAGGTTCGTCCTCATGCATTTCCGCCACTGAGGCGTGACCGGCGCTCCACGAT
>NW_003215887.1:0-1032 GCF_000006405.1 Perkinsus marinus ATCC 50983
CTTCCCCACTTATCGACTACTTTGCTGCAGAGTCCTAGACGCTGTACCACTTGAGAGCTTCGCAGACCTGATGCGATGACCATGGAGTAAGATGGAAATCCGACCGTGTCGAGCATGGCGGCTTACGAAACCAGACTGCTGGTCCCATATTAAAACGCCCAGTGAGCACTCGAGAAAGGTAGCGAGAATTGCTCGGAGAAAGGTAGCGCATTGCAAGCAACGATCCTTATGTGTCTCAATCACCATCAAAGACAGGCGAGTCAGCGCATCGGTAGTTCGGACTTGATCGGCAGTTTCGTGGCGCGCGACGTTTTTTTTCTTGTTCACTTGCAACCTTGCATTTCATCAGCGGCCCTGGAAACTAAGCATTGACGATCATCAACTGTTAGGTTAGAAAGGCCTCTTAACCCGCTATGGATTCAGCCAGTCTCAAGCTGGCAGATACCCCGGACCTACACAGTAGGTGCTGGCTTCAAGGCGTTGTCGGCTGGATGATGGTAGCACGGGGGTTTCGCGCGGAGACCATTGGAAGTCGTCGAACACGAACGCTCAACTTTTGATATGAAAACTATCGCATTAATGAGTAGCGGGTAAACGTATGTATCTTCTCATCAGGTCACATCACTGCTACTCAGCATCGCCATCAACACCTCTAGTGCTATCCATTCGATAACCCACCCCCTCTCTGGTGCCTCCTCCAGTGACCTGAGAGTGAGATGACAGCAGCAGAAACCGCCATACCGCTCTCTCAGGAATTTGGCGCGTCTGCCGACAATGTTCGGATACTCGCGATTCAGATATGCTCATGGGTCGCCGCTGGTCTCGCGGTAGTGTCCCTCGGTGAGTCCCTCAAACTTCGTACCTTCCGAACCATCTCATCTTCATCGTTCATGAATTTTCACCAAGGGCGGTTAAGTCGAGCTTCATACCTGGAAGTCACTCTTCTTGCTTTTCGGGCTTCTATCGTTCTTCACACAAGTCGCCACCTTCTGCCTCATGTCAGCACTGGAGTTGCTCTCGATGGTCTCTGTA
>NW_003202084.1:0-1209 GCF_000006405.1 Perkinsus marinus ATCC 50983
GAGACTTTGAACAGGAGAGCCATGACTGCTAATACGAGCTTCAACCTGGTAATCCCTACAGTACACTCCTCGAAAGTACACTCGACCCCCACTTTCTGTATCCAACATCAACTCATTCCCAGTACTACCACCCAACTCGTAAACACCCACACACAATATATATACAAGTGGAATAATGGTACTACTGGTTGCATATACTTCTCACGCGTCACGAAATTGTCTATATAACACATAACTATATCATATAGTATATAAACCGGTCAAGAGACGACTTGTCCCTCCCCGGGACTCGAACCCGGGACTTTCCGGTGGAAAGCGCGCGCCCTTACCACTGCGCCAGATCAACTGACAAGCACTACCGTACCTAAATGACGAGGTCACTATGAACCAAAATCTTTAATCCCCAATTACTCGTCAGGAAATCTATAAACTGACCCGAGAGTAGCACCATTGTGCTCAGAAGGACCAACCGAGTCGATTGGTAACACTTTCAAGACGGTTCTGAGGCTCAGTTTCGAGATCGTCTCCAAAAGGGTGTGATTTTGCTGTGAGTAAAATTGCTGGTATAGGCGCGCGGGTCCCTCCCCGCTCGCCCGAAAAAAGTCGCGCGAAAAAAAAATTTCCTCCACCAAGGGTCCGGTGCGAGAAGGTATGAGGACGCTAGGTGAAAAATGAGAGCCACAAGCGTGCTTCTTCGAAGCCAAAACGGCACTGCCGTGATAGCAATTAACTTGTGATGCACATTTCAATCTTAGAGGCCTATGGAGCAGTACTTCTCATATGATGAAAGAAACGGACGAAGAGAAAAAGCAAATAAAGGCATTACTGCTGCTGGGGCGGTTCGGCCAGAAAATCTGTCCGAACCGCCAAGTAAGTGTACAGGCGTGGTGAGCTAGAGAAAAAGTGATATCAGGTATAATAGGTTACCAACGTGACTTACTAAATATATTTTGTTACATACTTATCTCAAGAAAATGTTCGACACGTTTTGGATACACACGAGAAATTAGCAATCGTGGAAATGGAAGCCTCTCAAAACATCGCACGGTGTTCTGACGCAACGTTTTTCTTGACAAAACATCGAGCTAATATTTTGCAACACAAATATACATCATCCGACGTTGTTATTCGTTGTTTACAGATAATAGGTTGTATACAAACGGTAGAAGACAAAATCATACTGAAGTTAGCAATCCAACATTACACACA
>NW_003216117.1:0-1188 GCF_000006405.1 Perkinsus marinus ATCC 50983
GTGGTATGGGAGGGTATACTGTGAGATACTGTCCTAGTACTACTATTATAGGGAATAAACTGATAAAACGATCGCCTCAGGAGAATGGTAAGTCATCAATGATGACCTACCATGATGATGATGACTCATCATCTTATTATCAACGGAGTAAGGATCAGCAGCAAAGCAATAATTACGGTAGAGTAGTTATTATTGTTGTTGTTGAGAATCGGTAATACCAGCAATACATACATCATATATACTATTACCACACATCATGAATAAGAATAAATACCATGGTGAATATTGTAAGATGCTTACTACATGAAAGCTCATGAGTTGCGTAGTATGATACATCATCATTATAGTAGTAAGAATGGTATAATAATGGGTAATAGACACCACATAACTACTACTACCGGTGTTACTCCTAGTAACGATTCACAAGGCCATGAAGTCGACAATGCTTACGCGGGTTAGCTCCTTCATGATACTGAAGTATGTAGCATCATGCTGCTCAGTCGAGGGAAGAGGAGGAGGAAAGGAGGATATGACGTTACTCTCTAGTAAAGTGGAGATGGACATCAAGTGCCTCAATCTACCTAATACATGTCCTCATTATCAATACTACTATCCTAAGGATGTTATGTGCAGATAACTGTATGGTTATGTGTAGTATAAGAAATAGAGTAGATGAAGTATGGCAAGAGGTTGGGCGTATGACAAACTATCCTAGTAGTAGAGGTAATGAGATACTAGATGTTGGTGTAGGTACCGAGGTAATCCCACATACTACAACTCCTTGTTTTATCAAGAAGATCATTTTAGACTACATCTTTGAACAGCAAACTCTTGTAATACCTTACTCCCCCTCATCATCATCATTATCACAACTACTCTAGTTACGATTGGATTTGTATAAATGTCACAATACGGCAACAGTAGGAGAATTGCCTCCCAATTACCGTCCATCATATAGAGATTTATTAGGATGGATCGAGACTACTCTAGCAGAGGCAACAACAGGTGCCTCTCAGTCGTCCTATTCCTACTCCTCCTTCTCTAGGTGGTAGTAGTTGGGACACTATCTACTCAATCTGGCCACATAAGGCAGCAGTTCAAACGTCCTTTGAACCAGCCTCCTCTTCCTCCATCATCACATTCCAAAAGAAGTAGGAATACCCACCATGGTGATATCATAGTACATGC
>NW_003210033.1:0-1309 GCF_000006405.1 Perkinsus marinus ATCC 50983
CCCCCATGCGCGGCGGTCGATAAGGGCGGAGAGGCGCCATCCACCTAGCGGTGTCCGCATGTGCGCTGCGCTAGCATTCCCCCTTTTTGGGGGGTCGGCCGGTATCGAACCCATGCCTCACGGGTGTGAGGCTGACCGCTCGACCTTTAGGCTGTACGGCCTCTGCCGTACTTGAGTGCTGCGCAGCTTAGAAAGGGATGGTTACGTGAGGAGTCTGGCCTACGGCCGGCTCGGCTGTGCAGACCCCACTATGTGGGGCCCCCTACACAGCCGAGCCATGAGCTTTGAACCGACATCTCATATCATTACATCGGGAATAGCGGTATAGAAAGTTGCATATACTTCTCACGCGCCACGAAATAGATCTAAGAATAATTAAAATAGTGATATATTTGAATAATATAAAAAGTTTATTTTATCCAACCCGAGATTCGATCCGGGGACCTTCCGGTCGTCAGCCGTGGCGCATACCACTAGACCAATCTCACCTTAAGATTGCAAGTGACGATTTTTGAGCGGACATCCTAACAGAGAATCTTAAATCGATTATAGCTCCTACCACAAGCTATAAACCAGAAAACGGCTGATGCCATTGTTCCTAAAATTCGATGAGGATTCGTTTGGTACTAGTCCCGGTTCGATATTATGGGTAGATCGCGAAATAGACCAAGATCGAGACCATCTTCGATGTGTATAAATTGGCTCTCATAACGCGCAGAGGGGCCCTGCCCTCGCGCTACACAAAAAAAGCGAAAAATGGTTTCCTCCACCTAGCACCGGTGTGGTGCCTGATCGGTGCACTGCGTTGGCACCATGCTAGTAGCAGCAGCAGCCCGACTTGTCACATTGTGGTACGCTATTGTGAGACTCGTCATTAGTGCTGGCTAGTCCTCCTTGTCGGTGTTGTCCTCGCAACCATCGGCCGTATTGTCTGCTCCGATGGTTGCGCAGTGTCAGGTGTGTGGTGTCGGTTGCTCAGGGTACTGCAGTTGGTTGCGCTGTCGCGCGTTACTTGAAGCTTTCGGAGGGGAATCGCAAGGCTGTAGGCACTGAGGGGTCCGTGCACCCCACTGGCGTGGGGCCCCGCACGGACCTTCTGGGATTCGAACCTGAGGCCTCGGGACTGAGAGACATGAGCACTAACCACTACACTATCGTCGAATTCAATATACTGTTGTTCATTGGAAGGGGTCAGATTCTACTGTGCTATGCAATGTTAGATAAGCCCACTACCTGGAGTCGACATAGATAATGATGCTGAGCACTACACTGAGCCAAGTACAAACAATACTACCCAATAGAGTGGCTG
>NW_003207853.1:0-2690 GCF_000006405.1 Perkinsus marinus ATCC 50983
AAATCTTATCAGTTCGACCGTACTGTCCACCTTCTACTAAACGCTCCGCCTCAGCTTGAAGTTGATCTTTAGTTTCCTGGACCTGACCAAAAAAAAGATTTTTTTTCGAAAAAAATCAAAAAAATGAACTCGTTTTTTCCCTGCAATGACGGTATCATTAAAATAATTTGAAAATTTAATAATGTGAAAATTGATGAGGAAGAACAACTATAAATATTACTATACCAAATGAATGCTGAAATATTGAGGAAAAAACTTTTCAAAAAAAACTCGAAAAAATTCCACTTATTTTTTCACCTGTAACGATGTTGTTATCAGAAAAATTTCAACCCGTTTACGTCTACCCAGGATCTTCTTGGATGAAATTTAATAAACTTGATAATTTGAAATTTATGAGAGAGAACGAATAGACATAAAAAATGAATTAATCAGGAAAAAAACTTTTCCGAAAAATCGAGAAAACTCAAAAAAAGATATTGATTGAAATTTAAAAAATTTTATGATTTGAGATTTATGACTAACAACTAACAGGAATAAAGCCGCAGTTTCACAACTACCCTTTTTACGTGAAGTGGCGTCGTAAAACTCGGTGATAAACGCGATATTCGCGGTGATATGCAGTAGTCGTGAAATATGTTTCTCACATCACTAGGGTAAGAAACTCGACTGTACTAGAATAATGCTAGAATAATAAAAGTATTAAATACAATGGAGCTTCACGCGTAAAACGCGAACTGGCGTGTATTTCGCGATGTGAAATCTGAAATGTGATTTTCACCAGTGTTACTCATATCACTAGGGTGAAACTCTAATATATTGCGTTCTCTCGAGCTTCTCCGAGAAGCCTTCTCGGTCATTTATCAATACCTCAATTCTGCCCAAGCCTTTCTACTACCTCCAACATCATACTTTCTAAAAATATATTTTTTTTCCCGGAATTTTCCCCACTTTTCTTCTACTACCTCCAACATCATACTCTCCAAAAATATATATTTCTTTCCGAAATTTTCCCCACCGTTTTTTACTACCTCCAACATCAAACTGCTAACCACGTCGACATTTTCTGAGGTCGCCTTTTGCCGCATTGCCGCATTAATAACATCCAAATTTATTCGCAGCGATGAAATCCATTCTTCGATCGCTTCTTGATCCGCTGCTCTGTTCGACATCGAAAAAAAACAACAACTCTTACGAAAAACTTTTTTTACGTTTTATTTCCCGGAAAATTAGTAAAAACTCCTTTTTTTTCGGGGGGACATATGCGGAGTTTACATGCGAATTTGGGTAGGAGTGTACAGAAACCAATAAGACATTTCTCAGTTATAAAATCTGCAGTGTTGGGGGAAAATATATGTTCGTTTTCCTCAAAAATTGTACGAATTATGGTAAAAATGGACAGAAAACATATAAAAATTTACTCAGCTGAGTTCATCAGTTTACATACAATTTTTTGGTAGAAGCGTATATGAAATTTCCTCAGCTCTAAAATTGGCCCTGTTGGAGGAGTATATGTTTGCTTTCCTCAACTGCTTTCCGGGGTGTCCTCAATAATTATACGAATTCTCGTAGAAGTGTACAGAAACCAATGAGAATTTCGCCAAATTTCCTCATAATTACCATATTATTGTCATTTTCCCACACTAAAAAAACCGCTTCGCTCCGCCCAAAAAACACTAAATGATTCCCCCCATTCAGCTCAGCAATAATAACCAATTATTCGAAAATGTGAAACAGCCGTTGAGCGGGAAAATGATGATGTCTTGTGATATGGGAAAATGTAATTGGAATAGAATTATCTACCTCGACCTTTCTGGAGGGTTAGGAAGGCAATCATTAAACCGATCGACAGCTCTTAGTCGGAGGATGGTTTAAAAGCGTCACGGCTTGCATTATTAACCCCCCTATGAGGGAGAAATGATAAACGCAAGACTGGTTTCGAAAAAATGAGTTCACGTTTTGAGGCATTTTCACTAGAGAGCCTTAGGCGTAGTTTTACTGAAGTTTTACTGCGTAGTTTTTAAACTTTTAAACCTGTTTTCAAACAACAGGAGCTTACAGGATGATACTCTAGATGATTACACATGAACGTGTCAACGTTCCGTCCACAGAAATATGAAACCCTTATCGTCACGTCCCTCACCCAAGGATACATCCAGATGATGAGGCTATTTCTATCCCCTCTGAACAGCAAGGTAGAAGGTATCGCTCTGCGACTCGGTTAGCGAGTTTCGATAGTCACGCTACCACTGCGTCGTCTGCCCTCCGAGTCACCTCGTGGAATAGCTTCATAACACATGTTCTCACCGACAGCCTTCCAGCCCTCTTTCATTTCAACGTGATCCCTGATGGGTTTGTCCGATGGAAGAAAGGAAAAGAATTCTGTGCGTCAGAGCATTCATACACCTCATATAAGCCATATCGTCGACGATTCCAGAGTCGTCGTAATTGAGACCAAAAAAGGATGTACGCGCTGAAGATCATTCGAGCCAGATGTCTTTCTGATGGGGTGTACAGGCCCCATGACTATACTGCAAATGCCTCCCCAAACTGCTTTGAAGCAGCCATGTAGAAATATAGTTATGCCTATCGTCTTTATTTCTTTCCTCAGCAAAGCGAGTGTTGAGGATCGAGCCGTCATACCACGATATAAGTCCCACATGCGATGTGATATGACACATCCGCTGGTTGTA
>NW_003207853.1:2790-5195 GCF_000006405.1 Perkinsus marinus ATCC 50983
GTTCAGTTTATACGTTATATCCATCCAGAAATGCAATCGTAATTATCGTGAAAATCGAACCGCCATACATATCAATGGAGTTTCACCCGTGATGTGAAAAACACTAGTGAAAAATATATTTTTCACGACTGCTGCATAGCGTGGATATCGCGGTTTTCACGAAGTATCATGCCACTTCATCAAAAAAACGGATGATAACTCCAGTGTTTGGAGGGTTTTCATCCACGTTTACGTCATTTTCCTTACTTCAGGATTCGGCAAGAACGATTAGTCCAACAGGTCTGTGTAGGAGTAACAAGTTCCATATTCTGAGGATGTTGAGTTGATAGCAAAATCCCTAAATGTATTCAGCCCGATGCCGGCGAACATACATTTGCCGTATTCTCTCGTCGGCTCGTCCCCCCTCAGAATATCAGTAAACTCGAGCAAGAGTGAGGAGATACTCTCATTATGGACACTCAGGATAGAATTATTATAGTAAACTGTAAACCAGACAACATCTTTTTTGGGTAAATCTGCACGGGTCGGGCCGAACGTATTCAAGGCAGCAGCCTGTGTTCAATTTCTGCTGGTCGGCAACGTGCCTCTGTTGCATCTCGGGCAGACTTACTAGTCATAAAGCACGAGTATACTGCTGATCATATCTTGACCGATGGCATTCTAATAGGGTGGTTATCAATTGGGCGAGTAAGATAACACATCACTAACGAACGTTAGTTGATATGTCTGATGTCAATAACATCATACTAGTATGTTGTGAATGGCATTGGAAACCTAGAGGTTGACTGGAACTATTTATTTTTCGCATACCGCGACAAGGCGATGCATCTGTGATACGTGGAATGTCGTCAAACACGAGATTATAGTCGCGGATACCGCGGAGATTATTCCTCCGCCGGAGAGATAAACGACTCCGCGGGAAGACACCATTGGAAACCGTCTCATCACGAATACGGCAAATCGTTTGCCGCGTTATATACCCTATGTGATATTGATCACTCTATCGTCCAATAGTTGTGTGCTGTGGAATCCGTCTGTCCAATCTGTCCCTCCTAGCTATGGCTAGTAGGAGGTTGTACTGTTGCTGTTGTATTCATCCTATTCCTCCAAATAGTAACGCTCTGGCTAGTGTTATAAGTCAATGTCAACAGGATCTGTGGTGTCGAACAACCCAACGGATGATCAATATGATATTTGCAGCACGGCCCTTCGCGAATTTCACATGGCGTCATACACTGCGTAAGACAGGCGATAAACATGATATCAACCTATGTACTCCTATCTGGGTTTGGATATCCGTCTTACCTCATGAGCAAGCTGAACGATAACCAACTCATACGTACAACTCCAAATATTCTTGCGATCCCGAATGGCCGTGCGTGTGAACGAATGATGAATGAACCACGGTATTTGTGCGACAGAGACACTCAAAAATTAGAGATGCAAATTCACAGTGATAGAAGTATTTCCAAGTTTGTCCTTTACCTCGGAGTTCTTATTTTCGAAACGATGATATCGCATATTCCGTAGCAAGCCCCAATCCCAAAAGCCGTCAAGCATATCCACCAGGCCTTCTCGACGAAGTGGTAGGTCTCCGGTTCGAATCCTATCGCTTCATATTTTCATGGGTTTAGCCGTCCATTTAACTCTCGATTGGTACTTTCGTCGTGGTTCAAATTCTCTCTAGTTGTCAGGAAATAATTCGTACGCACGCACACCCGAAATGATCCGAGTTGCAGTATATAGCCCCGCTCGCTTCGCTCGTTCCACAACTAGAAGCACATGGAAGGACTCTTCACCAATAAGCAGATCGTCATGTTGGGGATCTTGAGGCATGAGGATGTATAAGCAAAATCCTGACTATCGCGGGGTGGGTACTCGATGCGGTGGTTCGACTGCCCCCTCGATTGCTAGCTCTGAAGTGACTCTATACGACTTTCTATTCGCTAACCTTTTTTCCCTGAAGAGCCTGAAAAGCCTACCATGAGGAGCTGGCGGTAGCCTTTTCCGATACGTACAGGGTGGTGCGAACAAAGGGCCCACCCCTCGGATTTTCGCGGCGAGTGACAGTTGATGAAAGCCATCATTGAATGACCTCGGACGGAGGCTTTCTCTCTGAGGAGAAGTATCCTTCCGAGATTATTTGGCATCGATCGGAAACTATATTGCATGGAAAATGTAAACATTGGTATGAACATGTGCCGTGATGTAAGTTACCAATCAGGGGAGAATGTTATTCTTCCCTGGCGGAACCCCTGGAATCACCCGGAGAAAAGAATCGTCAAACTGTCCGAGAAGGACAACCATTATTCTTCTCCTAGTACCCAGGACTGCAGCGGAACTCTGCCCCCTAGAACTTCGAAGAAGTCCTCCCGTCATGCTGCAATCTATTTCTGCTCGTTTTA
>NW_003208644.1:0-1079 GCF_000006405.1 Perkinsus marinus ATCC 50983
AATGCAGGTCAGGAATTTGACACGAGTGGATTTCTTACAAAGCGAGTAAAAAGTTGATGTAAACTTACTCACTTGGATAGTGCAATAAGTTAGCCAAACTAGTGGTCGATGCAGGCTTCCCGCGTCGACCACGGGTGTGCGGAAAGAATTGAGACAGAAATGTCAGAAATTGTCTCCGAGACAATGATGTAAACGATACACCTGACACGATGCAGCGAGGCTAGCAAAATGGGAAATTTAAGGCCCGAACACTTAGGGTCGCAGATCATTGTCGAGGCCGTGAAGTCACCGCAGACAATTTCCAGACGTTCCAGTCTCACCACTCTTCCGATAGGGCCCCAAAACCCATCCTTTTGGCCCTTCGGCGCTACCTCTGTGGGAGCGTAGCACACAACAATGGTCATGCCACTGTTCAGCATGATGTGAGCTATTCCATTGGGAATAGATACCAACGACTGAGCCCTGACATTGAGATGGACTAGGAAAGGCACTGCACCGATTCCGCGTAGTGCATTCGAGGAGCTGCTTCATTGGAGAGCTGTAGAGGATGTGATCCCCTAGCGATTCTCCTTGCACTTCCTCTCGTAGTCGAGTTTCTCGTGGGCGATTATTGGGACATCACTCCCGATCGCCTTCAAGGACTCAACGACTCCCAACCTGTTGGCGGATCCAATAGGGAGCGTATGTTCCGGGTGTACATGCGTGTCACACTGGGGTCTACGTCCCTACGGAAGTGCGACTTGGTGGATCCACCACTATGAGGACTGTAGTTCGCAGTAGCTGAGGGTGTCCTACGCCTCTCAGAACTATCGCGATGTGCCCGGGTACGCTGACGCTTGAATCGACGCCTGGCAGCTCTTGCCGCCCGACGCCTCATCAGGGAGCTTGTCATCCCGTCCCACGGCGTCGTCCTGCCCGCTTGCTGTCGGTCACCGGATCAGCTATTGAAAAGACACCTAGCGGCTCATCCAAACCTATCTCTGGAGTCTCAATTGCGATCCAAGGGTAATTTATGATGCTCTGCAACACTGATTATTTTTCTCCACCGCATATCGGGTCGTTGTATTCGGCAATGTACG
>NW_003201336.1:0-2492 GCF_000006405.1 Perkinsus marinus ATCC 50983
GCAGCCAAAAAGACCACTGAGAGCGTTCCTGTGATCAAAATGCGGCCCCTATCCCGCTCAGATATACTCTCGGTGTTTCACAGTTGGCCGCCGTCGCGCGTTCGGATTGCTGCCGCGATTCTAACAGGTATCTGTGCTCTGCTCCGTGCAGATGAACTCCTGGCGTTGCGATGGAGGGATGTATTCAAGACGTCTGTAGAAGGCTCTGGCCGTTTGATCCTCGGGCTAAAGATACGATCAAGCAAGACAGACCAAGCAGCAGAAGGGCAAACGGCGTACCTGGCCTGTACAGCCGCAGACTTGGGCTCAGGGGATGACGGTGCTGGAAACAGCCTAAGTTGCGACTACTGTCCTGCTCATGTCCTGCTGGGTTGGAGAGGAAATGATGGCCTAGATGATCCGATATTCCCGATGGCATATAGCTCCCTATTGTCGCAGATCCGCCAGAAGCTAGGTCCGGTAGTCGGAGTCGACGTGGTCGATGCGTTCGGGACACACACTCTGCGGCGAACAGGTGCCCAACTTCTGCATCGGTCTTTACCAGGTGACTCTCCAGTGTTAATGCGAGCGGGCAGGTGGAGATCTCTGGCGGTATTGGAATACCTACATGAGAGTACGGAGGAAAAGGCTAAACTGGCCTCGTGCCTGATGATGTCGAACTCTTAGAGGACTTGAGAGCACCATTCCGCAGTGGTAGGGACAGCGGCATGGGGACGAGGGCTCCGGTGATATGGTCACATGGATATTAGCTTTCCACTCTTATTCCCTCCGGGCTCAACCCAGTGGGTTACTGGCCTCAGACTATCTGTGCTCAGTGAGAGTAACTCCTCACCTACTTCGTATCACTTAATGTGTGTCTTGCGTTCGTCCAACTTCAAGGAAAGAAAATGCCTAGTTTGAGACAGCTTATAACCACAACGGTGGTTGCACGAGTCCTCTCGGGAGCAGCACAATCGGGTTGGATCTCGTGGATTGCCCAAGCACATACGTCCTACGGGAAGCATGCATGCTTTGGGCAGTCTCTCGTGATCTGGCGTAACCAGTAAGAACCACAAATCCTGTGAATCGCAAAACTTATTCGAATTCCGACCGACGTACAGGTTTCGGGTTCGGAGTTTTTTGGGGCCACAGGTTTGTGTTCTCTTACTGGATTATCGCTGTGCTGTTCCCGATCAATCCTGGATGGGAGACTTACCGTAGTTGAGGCTGTTAAACTAATTGGAGTTTACGAAGTAGACAAGGTTAGTTGTCAGCCACACAACGCACACAATCGCAGTGCGCGCAAGCGTTTCACACGAGAAGAAATGCGACAACGATAACGGATCATACACCGTGTTTCAATGGGTACAAAATGACGAAACTTGACTCTCGCAGTTAGTGACGCATCGTCAACTTTCGGCCCACCCTCCTCTCCCGGGTTGGATCTCGTGGATTGCCCAAGCACATACGTCCTACGGGAAGCATGCATGCTTTGGGCAGTCTCTCGTGATCTGGCGTAACCAGTAAGAACCACAAATCCTGTGAATCGCAAAACTTATTCGAATTCCGACCGACGTACAGGTTTCGGGTTCGGAGTTTTTTGGGGCCACAGGTTTGTGTTCTCTTACTGGATTATCGCTGTGCTGTTCCCGATCAATCCTGGATGGGAGACTTACCGTAGTTGAGGCTGTTAAACTAACCAGAGGACACAAAAATGGGTTGAACGGTTTCTGCGAGGTGCGATGGCGCAATATCGATCAGAAGGTTTTGATCTTGCACTACCTCGCTTCTGAAAAGGTCTGGGTTCTCAATATAACACCAATCAGGTATATAGACTGACAGCTGTGGGATTCGAACCCACGCCCTTTCGGACTGGCGCCTTAAGCCAGCGCCTTAGACCACTCGGCCAAACTGTCGATGAGTGCTTCAAAAATCATAGCGGAGAAGATGCGTTACACTATAGGACATGACATAAAAACGGTTTCGAACCGTTTCCGCGGAATGCGTTCTTCATCAAATCACACGAAAAGAAATTTCTAACAGCTGTGGGATTCGAACCCACGCCCTTGCGGACTGACGCCTGAAGCCAGCGCCTTAGACCACTCGGCCAAACTGTCGATGAGTGCTTCATGATTCATAGCCGAGGTGATGCATCGCTCTGCCAAACCAGAGGACACAAAAAATGGATTGAACGGATTCTGCGAGGTGCGATGGCACAATATCGATCAAAAGGTTTTGGTCTTGCACTACCTCGCTTCTGAAAGGGTCTCGGTTCTTAATATAAGACCAGTCAGGTATATAGGCTGACAGCTGTGGGGTTCGAACCCACGCCCTTTCGGACTGGCGCCTTAAGCCAGCGCCTTAGACCACTCGGCCAAACTGTCGATGAGTGCTTCAAAAATCATAGCGGAGAAGATGCGTTACACTATAGGACATGACACAAAAACGGTTTCGAACCGTTTCCGCGGAATGCGTTCTTCATCAAATCACACGGAAAGAAATTTCTAACAGCT
>NW_003201336.1:2592-4819 GCF_000006405.1 Perkinsus marinus ATCC 50983
CAAAGAAATGGGTTGAACGGTATCTGCGAGTTGCGATGGCGCAATATCGATCAGAAGGTTTTGGTCTTGCACTACCTCGCTTCTGAAAAGGTCTCGGATTTTAATACAACACCAGTCAGGTATATAGACTGACAGCTGTGGGGTTCGAACCCACGCCCTTTCGGACTGGCGCCTTAAGCCAGCGCCTTAGACCACTCGGCCAAACTGTCGATGAGTGCTTCAGGATTCATAGCCGAGGTGATGCGTTACACTATAGGACATGACACAAAAACGGTTTCGAACCGTTTCCGCGGAATGCGTTCTTCATCAAATCACACGAAAAGAAATTTCTAACAGCTGTGGGATTCGAACCCACGCCCTTGCGGACTGACGCCTGAAGCCAGCGCCTTAGACCACTCGGCCAAACTGTCGATGAGTACTTCAAGTTTCATAGCCGAGGTGATGCATCGCTCTGCCAAACCAGAGGACACAAAAAATGGATTGAACGGATTCTGCGAGGTGCGATGGCACAATATCGATCAAAAGGTTTTGGTCTTGCACTACCTCGCTTCTGAAAAGGTCTGGGTTCTCAATATAACACCAGTCAGGTATATAGACTGACAGCTGTGGGGTTCGAACCCACGCCCTTTCGGACTGGCGCCTTAAGCCAGCGCCTTAGACCACTCGGCCAAACTGTCGATGAGTGCTTCAAAATCATAGCGGAGAAGATGCGTTACACTATAGGACATGACACAAAAACGGTTTCGAACCGTTTCCGCGGAATGCGTTCTTCATCAAATCACACGAAAAGAAATTTCTAACAGCTGTAGGATTCGAACCCACGCCCTTGCGGATTGACGCCTGAAGCCAGCGCCTTAGACCACTCGGACAAACTGTCGATGAGTGCTTTAAGATTCATAGCCGAGGTGATGCATCGCTCTGCCAAACCAAAGGGCACAGAAATGGGTTGAACGGTATCTGCGAGTTGCGATGGCGCAATATCGATCAGAAGGTTTTGCTCTTGCACTACCTCGCTTCTGAAAAGGTCTCGGATTTTAATACAACACCAGTCAGGTATATAGACTGACAGCTGTGAAATTCGAACCCACGCCCTTGCGGACTGACGCCTGAAGCCAGCGCCTTAGACCACTCGGACAAACTGTCGATGAGTACTTTAAGATTCATAGCCGAGGTGATGCATCGCTCTGCCAAACCAAAGGGCAAAGAAATGGGTTGAACGGTATCTGCGAGTTGCGATGGCGCAATATCGATCAGAAGGTTTTGGTCTTGCACTACCTCGCTTCTGAAAAGGTCTCGGATTTTAATACAACACCAGTCAGGTATATAGACTGACAGCTGTGGGATTCGAACCCACGCCCTTGCGGACTGACGCCTGAAGCCAGCGCCTAAGACCACTCGGCCAAACTGTCGATGAGTGCTTCAAGATTCATAGCCGAGGTGATGCATCGCTCTGCCAAACCAGAGGACACAAAAAATGGATTGAACGGATTCTGCGAGGTGCGATGGCACAATATCGATCAAAAGGTTTTGGTCTTGCACTACCTCGCTTCTGAAAAGGTCCGGGTTCTCAATATAACACCAGTCAGGTATATAGACTGACAGCTGTGGGGTTCGAACCCACGCCCTTTCAGACTGGCGCCTTAAGCCAGCGCCTTAGACCACTCGGCCAAACTGTCGGTAAGTGATTCAAAAATCATAGCGGAGAAGATGCGTTACACTATAGGACATGACACAAAAACGGTTCCGAACCGTTTCCGCGGAATGCGTTCTTCATCAAATCACACGAAAAGAAATTTCTAAGAGCTGTGGGATTCGAACCCACGCCTTTGCGGATTGACGCCTGAAGCCAGCGCCTTAGACCACTCGGACAAACTGTCGATGAGTACTTTAAGATTCATAGCCGAGGTGATGCATCGCTCTGCCAAACCAAAGGGCACAGAAATGGGTTGAACGGTATCTGCGAGTTGCGATGGCGCAATATCGATCAGAAGGTTTTGCTCTTGCACTACCTCGCTTCTGAAAAGGTCTCGGATTTTAATACAACACCAGTCAGGTATATAGACTGACAGCTGTGGAATTCGAACCCACGCCCTTGCGGACTGACGCCTGAAGCCAGCGCCTTAGACCACTCGGACAAACTGTCGATGAGTACTTTAAGATTCATAGCCGAGGTGATGCATCGCTCTGCCAAACCAAAGGGCAAAGAAATGGGTGAACGGTATCTGCG
>NW_003207767.1:0-1548 GCF_000006405.1 Perkinsus marinus ATCC 50983
CTCCCGCTTATCGTTGATGTCTTCATCTTTTATCTCGTTAGCTGTGATGGAAAGTCGATTCAAGCTCAAGACCGGTATATCGAAGGTGGTGCAGTTCTCTGTCCAGCAGATCGTCGACTGCAGCAGACCTTCTGGAAATTTGTAAACTATGCTTATAATGCCGGAAAAGAGAGTCTGCTTTCAGTGGCTGCCTGGGTGGGCAGTCTCTTTACGCATATGACTATGCGAAAGCTCAAGGTATGGTCAAAGAATCGAGCTACCCATACAAGGCTAAGGAGAGCGCTTGCAAGACATCGATTACTTCCAATCCTGAAAAACAGTGTCTCAAGGTATGGGAGTGATATCTTGCGATTGACTCGCATCCTGCTGCTGTTTTCTTTGCAGAAGGGGGACATCAACCAACTCTTGCCCATAGACAGGCATGATGAGTTGAAAATGATGGAAGCTCTCACTACTGGGCCGGTCACTGCGAGTATATGTGCCACTTGCCCAGCGTTCAAGGCATATAAATCAGGCGTTCTCACCGGTAGGAAATTACTGACAATATTTAGTTACCCTTCCTCAAGAATTTCATTACGATGAAGAAAAGAATCAACGTAATCAATTTTCTCCACTGTAACGTGTTGTCACATGGCGAGCTCTCTTCTGATAGCACGGCACGATGCCGGTAAAGGAGGGATCCTTGCGAATTGGCTTTCCCAATAAGTGATCTAGAGACAGATGGCTCGTGTTTTTAGCCGCTGCTTGTGGCAAGGGTGATGTCGATCACACGATTACTATGGTAGGCTATGGTACTGCTTCTGACGGGACCCCGTAAGGCGATTCACGGGTTTTACTGACTTGCTCATTTCGGTCTTTCAGGTATTGGAAAATAATGAATAGTTGGGGAAAGTCTTGGGGAATGAAGGGTTTCGCATTACTTCAAAGAACGGGACCTTCAATCCCTCGAGGTAATGTCATTGAACTATTATCCATCTTTAATGCATGTTACAGTTCTTGGTCTCTCAGATACTTGCGGAGTGTTGGCCGGAAATCATCTATACCCGGTTTATGCTGACACAGTAATGAGTTCAGTTTGCGCGAAAAAGTGACGGGCGCTATCATAGACGACATTCTGCAGTGTTGTCATGAAAAATGACTAATGGTCTCCCAAGAAGCTCTATTCTTCGCAACTCCAACTTTTACATGCTCGTCATTTTCGTCATTCTTCGATGGCCCTCGTGGTATTTCCAGGATGTACCCGGCGTTTCTAGGATTTTATCTTTTCGAGACGCTTTGACGGGTATAATATGGAATTTTCATGTTGCTTTCAATGTACAACAGTCTTGTAACAACACTCTTGAATCAGTACACAAAATAGTTTTCAAGTCATCCCACCAGGAATCCTTATTTATTGTCACTCGATTGTCGATCTCGAATCGTTATTCATTCCCAGTTTTTGAGTTTTAATGATGTCAATTGTGTGCTCGCCCACATTTGGCTATCGAATAGTTATGGATTCTCGTAACCTTGGCCCATCTCAGTGAGATAGGCCAAGGTAGCAAATGA
>NW_003214028.1:0-1021 GCF_000006405.1 Perkinsus marinus ATCC 50983
AAAGCCACAATAAGGTTACATAAGAGAGAGCAGACAATTGAGCTCAAAAGTGGACTGCGACAAGGTGACTGCTGGAGTCCCCTACTTTTTATCTGCGGTTTGGACCGTGTCCTCGGCCAAAGGATAAGGGAGTCGGAATACGGATTTCGGTTAGTCAAGGAGATACAGCCCGGACGATACACTAGACTCAGTATGAGGAAACAGGATCTCGGACTATGTCTCAACGAGTTAAGTTTTGCAGACGACGTTACAGTACCTGCCTCCACAATCGAAGGAGCTGACCGTCAACTATCGCATCTCGAGGAGGATGGAAAAATTGCAAATCTCGTGATAGCACCGGAGACTGTGCGTTAACCTGGAGAGAAAGGAAGGCAGCTCGGAAAAGTCAAGGATTAAATGCACTGATAAATTGAGTATCCTCGGTGCCATAATCGATGGCAAACGGGATAATGAAACCCATATTCGTAGGCGCATGCAACTCGCGGGGCAAAGAATGGCAAGACTCCAGAAAGTTTGGAACTCGCATGATGTAAGCCTGAGACAGAAGTTTATTATTCTCCGAAGTGTAGTATTCTCGATATTATTATATGCTAGCGAGTGCTTTGCCCTGAGCAAAGATGAGACGGAGAAATACTGTGCATTCTATAACAATTGTATACGGAGGGTGTTGCATATATCGCCTTTGTCGCACACCACAAACCGCGAAATCTGGAGAAGGTCTGGCTGCCCTGATTGTCACATAGTCCTTAGAATGCGTCGCTTGCGTTGGTATGGCCACATCCTTAGAACACCCCCCGCATCTCTAGTGAACAGACTGCTGTTGTGGGATCCGGCATATCATTTGGGAGCTCAGATAAGCGGGCGAAAGCGGGAAGGTTGGATGGATCTCATAGCAGAGGATTTGAGGGTGGCGAGTCTGTCGCGAGGAGATGCTCAGGACCGAGTTCTCTGGGAGAGAAGGATTAAGCCTTTGAGACCGAGATGAGAGACGACCACCAAAAGAAAAAAAAACTCAGCCAAG
>NW_003216024.1:0-1003 GCF_000006405.1 Perkinsus marinus ATCC 50983
GTTGTGTATCAAAACAAGCTCTTGTGACGTAACAGGAGCTTAGTATTGCAGGTCTATGTTTATACTATAATTAGTTATAATATTCACTGCATATTAGTATTAGGATATATAAATATAAGTATGTTTTAATATTGGAGTTTCACCCGTTTTATGTAAACTGGTGTAAAACTCCGTGAAAACGCGATATTCATACTGCGCAGTAATCGTGAAATATGTTTTTCACTAGCGTTTTTCATATCGTGGGTGAAACTCCATTCATTGTTAGGGTTAGATAACTCCACAAGAGTTATTAACAAGTGATTCTTAACGTATGATCGATACAGTAGTCATAAAATATACGCTAGGCAAGCAAGGGAGACATGTATAACAAGAATCTGAAATTACAGGAGAAACTTGTGTACAACATTTCCTAACAAATATCCTAATACTAATATACAGTAAATGATGTAATTCATTAAATAGAGCTTATCCCGACTGATAGGCTTCGATAAAGAGTGTGGCAGAGCAAAAGTACTCCTCATCCTAGTAACAACAATAGCATTTCTGGAGAAGCAAAATTGCAACATAATATATGAAGTTGCAATATCTGTAGATATTGTAAACAATTGTGTTACTACCTACCTATCGATCAATTGTGTGCTGTCCCTAAGCTGTCCTCTTCTACGTGTAACTAAGTTCAGTATTGCTAATCGTATTTTCCCTTACTATCTCTTGTCCTATCTACTGCGTTGGTTACAATATTAATAACCATTCTGTGGTTTTATATTGATTCGATGCATCGTTGATTGCAATGGGGCTTTGATCAACGGTGTCTTTCATCGATCGATTGGTGAACCGATCCGGTCTAGGCCCCCCGTCGTAGAGAAATAACATCATCTTCTGCAAGGAGCTAGAGGCTTTACGAGGAGGCTAAAAATGGATGAAAACCAATCCAAATTATAATGGAGTTTCACCCTAGTGATATGAAAAACATACTCCACGACTACTGCAAGTTTTGGGTGCT
>NW_003203861.1:0-1205 GCF_000006405.1 Perkinsus marinus ATCC 50983
ACCTTCATCCTCTTACGATCTACTCTCTGTAATGCTTGCTACAGTGATACCCACCATAACAGTTGACTGTCTGAGCAGAGTGGTAATTGACAACCTCGCCAAGAAGGAATTTAAGGCTCTGCGGAGCTTGAGACTGAACACGAACTTGAAGTATGAACCAATAGTGGAACGCCAGGTCCGGTGGGTGCCTCTTAATGTAGAGGTATCACTGAGCAATGAAGGTGAACCCATACATAACGACCAAGACATGAACATCTACACCAACGGGAGCTTAAACGACAAGGGCCTTGTCACAAGGCACTCGTCGGCGCACGTATCGGTTGTTCAGCCGTTTGGGTCCAAAAATCTGATGAAGGAGCATGCTCGATAAGGGAAGCGGGTGCATACAAGCCAATGACTATATGGTAATATATCAAGCTGAGCTAGTAGGGGTTTTGGCAGCGATGTCTCTGTACAAGGAGAAGGGCTGCCATGATAACGACATCAAGAATATTTCTATACGTGGACTCACAATCTGTCCTGAAGACCATCAGCAATGGATCCAGAAGAATCCATCTTCCCCGAGGCATACGGGGTTATATACAGTAGAGCAATGCATATATGGCTACCGCCGGGCGGACCATCACAATATGCTTCAGATGGGTGAAAGATCACGATGGAATATTCGGCAATGAAAAAAGTGCGGATTGCTATGCGAAGATAGCAGCCGCCCTTCCAACAGGACTTCAGGGACTGCTACTTCCAGGAGAGGACTTGGAACTTCCTGTAACCTATATAAAAAATGTTGCTGCAGCATATTCCAAGCAGCAGGTGAGATGGAAGAATCGGTTCCCTATCCGTGGTCTGCTATGGACTAACATCAGGGCCGGAACAGTTTAAGAAGATTGCGAAGACGGTATTGAGGTGGAGTGTGAAGGATAGGAGGATAATAACATACTCATTAACTGGTCATCAGCCTACAAGAGTCTACATTAGTAGAATTACCGGTTCTAACCTCACACACAGTGTGTGACACACTGCAGATACTGTTTTCCTTAGCGGGAGACGATGGCGCACTTCTTCGAGTGCCAGGAACCCTATGTGGTACAGATACGCAGGAGGATCCTAGGTCCGATCTACGCTCGCCAGCATGCTGGGATGAAAGACGGCTCGGGCTATCGTACAGCCATTCGGTCCATAGCAGCACTCCGCTACCCGACCGTTCG
>NW_003206189.1:0-1157 GCF_000006405.1 Perkinsus marinus ATCC 50983
TTCTTGTTTGTTAGTAACAAACAAGAAGGGGTAAGTTTACTCAAGTTCCTCAGACTCACTCTTAAGGTAAGAAACCTTAAGATCTAACGTTATTTTTTCAAGGACGGTGAATAAGGGGGTTAATTTGTATCACTAACCCACGTTCTTAAGGACGTACTTTAGATTTCAGTAAGGCCCGGCCCACCGGCGGAGGGGCTCACTCCGACCTTAACTCGCGGAATTGGAAAACTAACGTCACTACGCTCCGCCAAAATCAATGAGCGCGCGCCTCAAATCCTGTGAGCACGATTTCAGGAGCGATGAGAACTCTCCAGGAAAACGCAATCCTAAGAGCACTCTCGGGCGAGCAGAAAGTACTTATTGAACATGCCGAGGAGCACTCATCAGAGTGATCATGGGAGCGCTCCTGATCGTAGTCCATTGAACGCGTTCTCACGCACTGCTCTCCTGGGAGAGCTCCTGGGTTTGACAATAGCTTTTTTGAACACCCGGACAGAATTTATACCGTATTATTATGAAAAGTCTTACAAGGTCCAAGCGTCTTACGAGGAAGAGGTAGTCATGCCAAAATTGTCACAAATGGTCGATTTCCAGCCCAAAATTTGGAGCTTGTTGTCAATCGATGAGTCTGGAGGGGTTGAAGCGTATAGAAAGTATGAAAAGTATCAGTTATAGGATTAATGAGAAACGCGTTTCTTAGACCATTCATCATTGACTCCGAAGTTGAGTCGTGATGTACCACGATATGTATGTGGGTTCAACCCACTGGGTTGTGTCCTCGAGAGACTACGGCGTATTACTCTTTGAGATTCCATTCGGTGCAAAGGAGCATGGTTAAGAGAGTCAAGCATGGGGAACTGAGTCAGGGTGGTTCACAGAGAGAAGTATTATTGTGTGGAGAATGTTTTTGTTGGCGAACTGCGTGGCCTGCTGTATTGTATGATTTGATATCACGTAAATGCCACTTGAATATGATTTCTTTCAAAATACTTCATAGTTGGTCGTCAGTATTGTCATATGATGAACAGCATCGGTCGTATTTCATCGATTTTACATATATTGTGGAGGAGAATCCGTTACCGAGTAATAAGCAGTCTATGGCTGATTTCATAAGATACCATGCTGTTGCCCGGGTGAGATTCCCGTATATGGGCGAA
>NW_003207322.1:0-1263 GCF_000006405.1 Perkinsus marinus ATCC 50983
TCGAAGATAATCCTTGAGCTTCAAGACAGGGCTGATGCTGCAGGTAGCAGCAACGTGATGACGATGTAAAGCATTGGAGAATTCTCGGTAGCAAAGTGTACTTGCTGCTCGGAATCATAGGCGCTAACACGAGTCGGGGGTGCAGAGTCTCCCTGATCAAGCCGATCAGTACTGGTGAAGAACCCACACTGGCTTCGGAGCAAGATGATGAGTTAGTCTTCAGAGAATGTTTACAACTCGCTATCGAAGTTCAAACATATCCCGATGCTACTGAATGAAAAGATTCTCAGAAGTCTTCCTCACTCCGGAGCTTTTCTGCTCTACCAATATCGATCAACTCACGGATTCCACGTAAAATACTGTCAATGAACAAGACTCCGCACAAGGTTGTGCGGAGTCTCGCGCTAGTCAGGCTGCCTGCCACAAACCGTACACGGATACACCAACTATAGGGAGATGAAGGAGTCAGACAGACACGATCACCGACAGACACGATCACCGTTGGAGGCGGCTGCCTAGATCGTCGTCGCGATACCCCCATACGCGACAGTGTCTCCACCCAGTCGGGGACAATGTCACTCGTTCAAGTAACCGCTAGTCACAAGAGTCTCGCGACTAACCCTCGACAATAACCTCGTAGGGGTAAGCTTCAACGAAGCCTTGGAAAAGGTGGAAGGGCGGTAGCACATCGAGGTGGTGTCTCCGCCATGGAAACAGTACCATCGGCATCCAGATATACTGGGGAAAATCGTCGACCATCCTCGCTGTCCAGTATGTGAACCCGCCCCCGGGCTTTCTGGTACTCGATGGATGGCCCTGCATAGAATCCCAGCACGTCTGCACCCGCCACCGAACGAACCAGTACACAGTCTCCTTTAGTCCTTTAGCTTTGCAGGGTCCACAGTGCCCTCCACCGCCGGAGTAGCTCGCGAACGGTCCACTCCCTCACGCCTGACTTTCAGGCGACAAATAATTATTTCCATATAACAGTGGGTTGACGTTTGTGAACTACATACCTAAAACTACTGTAATATGAAGTTTGTGAGAAGAGCTCGGTTCTCTCCGACGGTGGGAGAGCACCGAGCTCTTCTCGCAATGTAGGCGGGAGTCCCACCCACTTCGCCTTGAGACCACTTACAGAGATCCCCCGCAACACTTCAGGACGATCCACACGAAATTAGGTGGATGCCCCGGCCTACGCTGGCGAGTCCACCGCAATCACGAACTTTAGTGGGTTAATAGCTCAGATGTGGATAGCTCAGA
>NW_003207781.1:0-1217 GCF_000006405.1 Perkinsus marinus ATCC 50983
TGGACTAACAGTGACGTGTTTCTCGTCCCCATAAGAATCTCAGCTGCGACTCGTCTCTGAGAGACTAGCAGCCCACTGTAGAAAGTGTTGCTCGGTTAGGCCTTGGAGAGTTGTCATAAGGATTTGTTGTAGAATTTCTCGGGGTTTTTTATGCTTGCGACTCCGGATGAGCTGCCGCTCATCCCTAATGGACTAACAGTGGCGTGTGTCTCGTCTCCATGAGAACCTCAGCTGCGACTCGTTCCTAAGGGACTAACAGTATTTTTCGTCCCTATAAGAACCTCAGCTGCGACTCGTCTCTAATGGACTAACAGTGGCGCGTTCCTCGTCCCTATAAGACAAGTTAGCTCACTGTAAAAAGTGGCGTTCGGTTAGTAGTCAATAACCGGTCAATAGCAGCTGCGACTCGTCCCTAAGGGACTAGCAGTAGAATGCTCGTCGGGACGAGCTGATACGAGAACCTCAGCTGCGACTCGTCTTTAAGGGACTAACAGTGGCGTGTGTCTCGTCTCCATGAGAACCTTAGCTGCGACTCGTCTCTATGGGACTAGCAGTAGAATGCTCGTCGGGACTAGCTGATACGAGAGCCTCAGCTGCGACTCGTTCCTAAGAGACAGAGTATTTCTCGTCCCTATGAGAACCTCAGCTGTGACTCGTCCCTCATAAACCAGCAGTATTTTTCATCCCTATGAGAACCTCAGCTGCGACTCGTCTCTGAAAGACTGACATTGTTTCTCGTCCCCATAAGAACCTCAGCTGCGACTCGTCTCAGAGACTAGCAGCCCGCTGTAGAAAGTGTTGCTCGGTTAGGCCTTGGAGAGTTGTCATAAGGATTTGTTGTAGAATTTCTCGGGGTTTTTTATGCTTGCGACTCCGGATGAGCTGCCACTCATCCCTAATGGACTAACAGTGGCGTGTGTCTCGTCTCCATGAGAACCTCAGCTGCGACTCGTCCCTAAGGGACTAGCAGTAGAATGCTCGTCGGGACTAGCTGATACGAGAACCTCAGCTGCGACTCGTCTTTGAAAGACTAGCATTGTTTCTCGTCCCTATGAGAACCTCAGCTGCGACTCGTCCCTCATAAACTAGCAGGATTTTTCATTCCTATGAGAACCTCAACTGCGACTCGTCTCTAATGGACTAACAGTGGCGCGTTCCTCGTCCCTATAAGACAAGTTAGCTCACTGTAGAAAGTGGCGTTCGGTTAGTAGTCAATA
>NW_003206274.1:0-839 GCF_000006405.1 Perkinsus marinus ATCC 50983
TGTACAGAATTTTTTGTGCTTAGCTTTACAATTATTAACTTCTGCGCTCAGCTGAGAATACCTGATATATATTTCAAGTTGGAATATATGTCTGGTCTTCTCAGCGGTGTTGGAATCTCCAACACTGACGTAGTCACTGCATGTCCCCCTATTTTCGCGCGCTCACTCCATGAGAGGTTTATTCCTCGATCAGGCACTGTTCGTGAATACGTTAATATTCTGAAGGCTAGTCGCAAGGGTGAAATCACAACGGTGCAATCTTGTGATAAAAATAAGATTGACATTAGGGCTTCGGTGAGGACGCATTATAGGATGAGTTATGGTATGCTGGTTTGAGCTCTTTTAGTGGTAAATGATCGCAAACTCTTTTACGACGGGGTTTGTCTCACATTATAATCGATTTCTCATTCCGAATTCGAACTTTCGATCGGTGAAAAATTTTTTTTCTCATCTTACGAAAAAAATCTTTGTTTCCAATTTGTTCTTTTCATTTTCTGAAGTTGAGATTGAAAAAGTGTAGATGCTCGTAGAACTTTCTTGGTCTCATTTTTATGAGAATCTCATTGGGGAGCTCCTGCTCTGAACTGCCGCCATTTTTGAGGAAAAACAGAACCCCGGGTCTGACAACCAGTGTGGAAAAATATGCGCGTGACAAAATAAAAATTATAAGGGAATTTTTGAAAGCTTTTGTTGGTTTCTGAACATTTCTACGCAAATTCGTGTGTAAACCTCCACAACTAGCGAGAACACTCCTGCGCTTAGCTGAGGGAAGCAAACATGTATTCCCAGTGTGGAGATATATGTTTGCTTTCCTCATCTGAGCTCGTAAGTTTCCTCAC
>NW_003199358.1:0-2090 GCF_000006405.1 Perkinsus marinus ATCC 50983
TACATAATTGGTGTTGGATTACACTCAGTTAGACTGAGATAGTTTTGCTGAGACGCGATTGAGTACGCTCGGGCCAGTAAGCATGCCTAACTTAGCTCGTGCGCTTCCTTAGCAGTTACTCCGGGTCATCCTGGATGACTCATCCAGGAGTTCAGTATAGAAGTTGTATTCGTTCATGTTCAACAGGAACAGACATTAGGACTTGCTGTCTGAGGCAGCCTGCCTACTACCAGAATTGTTCAACAACAAGGTTCCCACACTTCTTCTACAGTCGCTACTATGGACTCAAACGCTTTGCTTATGGGAATCGCGTATTTCAGCTAGTTGCTAACGGATTGAAAACTCAATCCCTCGCAATGAAACAGTGGAACGGAAGACAAAATAGTTGATCAAAACAAGACTAGAGACGACACGGATTTCCGAATCCCTACAGCGTCCGTCGCGGATGCTCGCGGGAAAGGCGATATCCTGTCATTTATAATGCAATCGTACGCATGCTCTCGCATCTGAGACTCATCGTAAGTGATATCGCTAAAATGAGGGGTTTGTAGGAGGATGTCTACAAAACGGGCCAAGACATGAAGCGTGCACAGGTTAGACAGTGGGTTCTGCTGCTGAAGGCCGAGGAAGCTATTACTAAGCCCTCCGTGTTCCTCGTACTTTTAAAAAGTCTCTTCAAGACACGCAACGAAGAACTAGGCGTGAAAAAGATATAATATCTGCATCAGCCCTCAGCAGCGCTGCGACGGGCCACCGCAGCTGCTCACGACCAGGCCGTGAGCAAGTTGACTACTCAAACATGAAGCAACCGGACAGTGTGTGATCATTGAAAGTTGAATCGGTTCGGGAAGGAGTGGTAGAAAAATTACTTATATTTGGAATACCGGTGCGGGCGAGTTTGTTGTTCACTATTGTCAGGCTTTCACCCGCTTTAGTGGGAGAAAAACTCCCTATAACGGATTCACTCGCCCTTCACCCTCTTCAGGATTCACTGTTTTCAGGAGGGACCATATTGAGGATGGTTCGTGATGATATGATTGGCCCCTTGCTTTATTCATCATCCTACATACCTGTTGCATTCTCCTCAGTGATTCTTTCTTCCTCTGATTCACCTGCCCACTCGGGTTCTGGATCAAGTCCGTCACCATTCATTCACCTCCCATCGACGAACTTGCGTTCACCAGTGACTCGGAGCACGAGGACTACTGTTCAGTCAAAGAGATGTCTACAATGCTATTCTCGAGGACAATCCCGACACGCAGTTATCGGAGTGACGAGTAACGCGGTAATGCATAATAACTATTAACGTATTAACGATGGCCTCAGTAGTTACATTCGTGTTACTTCCAAGCGTTGAGAAAAAAACGGCCAAACACCGCACGAAACACCTGAAACCGTAATGGGGATTTTTCAGTTCAGAGTACTACACGGAGATATTCTGATGAAAATGTCATAAATTAGATTTGATCCACAGTCCTCCTCATAAAAGTCGGTCGCTCTACCACTCTCCCAATCATTCTCACAAATTACGATAACGTAGTGCGGCCCTGTTACTGTTAACTATTTTCGTGGCGCGTGACTGTTGTTCCTTGGAGACGCCGCGCACTTGCTTCTTACAAAATTCGCAATTGTTCCTTGAGAGGTACGGCGGGTGGAAGTTCTATGATAAGTATACGAAAACTCCCTAGGAAAGTTGCAGGCCGCCTTTCTTAGGAAAATCACCTCAGAACAAACATTTTAATTCGTACCTATTCGTGGTATGTGACGCCAAGTCTCCACAGATTTGAATATGAATACTCACGAATGTGGACTCAGTAAGGCCCACCCTTTGCTACTCGGTGATTTCTGGTTGTCTGCATCTCGACGAGTTATTCTCTCGTGTGAGTTGACCGATTTTTGGTAAGAACCTGCGATCGGGTCTGTGTTATGCAAGTAGTGGCGGAATACACATCCGAAACGGAGCATCCGAAATCCCCAGAAACTGGGATACCACAGCGATGGCGAGTTTGCAATTCTGGGAGAGAGACGACTCGGCGGTGATGGAAGCCGCGCCTGTCGACTCATTTTTTTCTATCACTTCACGGAATTGT
>NW_003212310.1:0-1250 GCF_000006405.1 Perkinsus marinus ATCC 50983
ATACTTAGTATCATCAGGTCGTTGATTGTTTGTTATGAATAGAATGTATATAATAGAATGGAGCCATACAGAGCTCATGTTAGTTAGAATGGGGCCGGGACATGGCTAATGTTAGGTATAATAGGGCCGGGCATGTGATACATCAGCTAGGATGGAGCCGGGCAGAACTCGTGTTGGTTACAATGGAGCCGGACATGGTTCATGTTAGTTAAAATGGAGCCGGACATGGCTTATGTTAGGTAGAATGGAGCCGGACATGGCTGATGTTAAGTAGAATGAAGCCGGGCATGTGATACATCAGCTAGCATAGAGCCGGACATGGTTCATGCTAGTTAGAATGGAGCCGGACATGGCTTATGTTAGGTAGAATGGAGCCGGACATGGCTAATGTTAAGTAGAATGAAGCCGGGCATGTGATACATCAGCTAGAATGGAGCCGGACATGGTTCATGTTAGTTAGAATGGAGCCGGACATGGTTCATGTTAGTTAGACTGTAACTCGCACTCACTGTTATGGGGACAACTAGGGCACAGGAGAGCTGTTCAGCGGGGTAGATACCGACTATGGAAGGCCGATCACTTTAAAGTAACAGTACTCTAATGGTAATTCGCCGATACCGACTATGGAAGGCCGATCACTTTAAAGTAACAGTACTCTAATGGTAATTCGCCGATACCGACTATGGAAGGCCGATCACTTTAAAGTAACAGTACTCTAATGGTAATTCGCCGATACCGACTATGGAAGGCCGATCACTTTAAAGTAACAGTACTCTAATGGTAATTCGCCGATACCGACTATGGAAGGCCGATCACTTTAAAGTAACAGTACTCTAATGGTAATGGTCACCAGTACTAATGGTCACCCGAACACTGCCCAGATGAAGAGGATGTAGTAGTGCTAGTCACAGGACCACTAGTTGAAACCGTAGTAGTGACCTGTGAACCGAGCAATCTGCCCAGTAGCCTTTTCGGTAACATATAGAATATTCGAGTGTTGATAAAAGGTGACTCCAGTATACTCCTTGGAAGGATCCGCCTGAGCTATTATACGATAAGCATTGTTGTTCTTCGGGTAAAAAAAACACCAACGTCACCCTCGCTGATGCCAAACACGAACATATCGTTGCCCGAAGCCTCGATATTAGAAATAGTCTTCTCGGCAACAGGTAGCCATTGGTTGCATTGGAGTCTCCAAAGCATACGGATACCATCATCACTAGAGTAACCAGCTAGGTACCATGCACCAT
>NW_003205712.1:0-1358 GCF_000006405.1 Perkinsus marinus ATCC 50983
GGAAGCTCCCAGCAGAGACAAGGATGATTCTGATGCTACCACCCATGTCGCTACTGAAACTGCAACTGTCATCGCCTCGACCACGATCGATGCTCCTGTTGAACCTACTACTATCACGTCCCCTCTACCGGTCAGCACAGCTGCTGTGACCGATGAGGTTGCTGTCACTACTCCAGCTCCTGTGACTGGCGAAGTGACCATCAGCACGGCAGCTGGAGAAGCTCCCGGTAGAGACAAGGATGATTCTGATTCTACCACCCAGGTCGCTACGGAGGCTGCGACTGTCACGACTACGATCGATGCTCCTGTTGAGCCTACTACTGTAACGTCCCCTCTGCCAGTCAGCACAGCTGCTGTGACCGATGAGGTTGCTGTCACTACTCCAGCTCCTGTGACTGGCGAAGTGACCATCAGCACGGCAGCTGGGGAAGCTCCCGGTAGAGACAAGGATGATTCTGATCCTACCACCCAGGTGGCTACGGAGGCTGCGACTGTCACGACTACGATCGGTGCTCCTGTTGAGCCTACTACTATAACGTCCCCTCTGCCGGTCAGCACAGCTGCTGTGACCGATGAGGTGGCTGTCACTTCTGCACCTCCTGTGACTGGCGAAGTGACCATCAGCACGGCAGCTGGAGAAGCTCCCGGTAGAGACAAGGATGATTCTGATGCTACCACCCAGGTCGCTACGGAGGCTGCGACTGTCACGACTACGATCGGTGCTCCTGTTGAGCCTACTACTATAACGTCCCCTCTGCCGGTCAGCACAGCTGCTGTGACCGATGAGGTGGCTGTCACTACTGCAGCTCCTGTGACTGGCGAAGTGACCATCAGCACGGCAGCTGGGGAAGCTCCCGGTAGAGACAAGGATGATTCTGATGCTACCACCCAGGTCGCTACGGAGGCTGCGACTGTCACGACTACGATCGGTGCTCCTGTTGAGCCTACTACTATAACGTCCCCTCTGCCGGTCAGCACAGCTGCTGTGACCGATGAGGTTGCTGTCACTACTGCAGCTCCTGTGACTGGCGAAGTGACCATCAGCACGGCAGCTGGGGAAGCTCCCGGTAGAGACAAGGATGATTCTGATGCTACCACCCAGGTCGCTACGGAGGCTGCGACTGTCACGACTACGATCGGTGTTTCTGTCGAGCCTACTACTATAACGTCCCCTCTGCCGGTCAGCACAGCTGCTGTGACCGATGAGGTTGCTGCTATCACTGCAGCTCCTGTGACTGGCGAGGTGGCCATTACCACGGCAGCTGGGGAAGCTCCCAGCAGAGACAAGATGATTCTGATGCTACCACCCAGTCGCTACTGAACTGCAACTGTCATCGCCTCGACTACGATCGATGCTC
>NW_003213903.1:0-1029 GCF_000006405.1 Perkinsus marinus ATCC 50983
AACTGCTTGAGCGGTGGATTGAATTCTCCATTGGTGACCAATGAATGGTCTCAGCCTGAGACTCTCAGGGTCCACGAGCTTGTCATTATTGGACAAAAACTAGCCGTGATCGGGTGCCAGCTTGGAATCTACCCGGGTCGACCTATCAAGGAGCTCATTTTCTTCCAAAAATTCCTTTGAACTTATTCGCCCGCTACGCTTGTGTGATGCAGGACAAAGTAAAACTCTCGATCCTTTCCAACCGTCTAAACTCATCAAGTCATCGAGCAGATCTTCAGCGTGATCCAAAAGGGGATAAAGCTTCTGGAATCTACCTTGGATAAGTTCCGGGTCTCCATCACGATCAGCATTCTTCTTGAAGAAAACGTCAATTGCCCCAATGAGGCAATTGACAACTTCTTCAATGAGGCAGCCTCATTATAGTTCACACCGAACGAGGATACCCATGATTGCCAGCCATCTGTCATATGTCTCACCTCCGGTGAGTAGATGTCCTACTCAGAGTTCACCACGTACAAATGCAAAAGCATAGCAGGATGATCAACCCTCCATCGTCGTTTGATACGTCGAATAGGAGTCGTTCTACACCGTTCCTACGGGCGAAATTCTGGACCTCTCTCGCGATTGACGAGTCATGAAGGGCCGCCGCAATATCGTCATGGCTAGAGAGGTTCTTCACCGGCTCGAAATCGGGTATAACCACAACGACGGCATCTCCAACGAGAGTGTGGGGGCAGTGCTTCCAATTCAACCTTCCGCAGCCTTAGGAAAGCTTTCGTTCACCCTGAGAACACCATAATCCGAGCTGCTGGTCGATTCATTGGAAATTTCACTGAATGTGTGCGTTTCATTAAGCAAACGAACCATCCGACAATCACCTGGAATCGCACTGCAGAAATACGATAGTAAGCCAATATAGTAATCGCAACTACAGCAACATAGTAATGAGTAATACGTCACACAGCCAGCGCTAAGAGACAGCGGGCACAAGGCGCAAGACAACATAGCACAATCGAAACTCATCATCTT
>NW_003207135.1:0-1082 GCF_000006405.1 Perkinsus marinus ATCC 50983
AGGGCAGCTATGCCATTCCAATGTTTACCTCGTCAGTCGATTTCAGAGCATGAGTCGAGACCATGTCTGACCGAGTAGCTCCGGTAATCAACGAGGTGTATTATATTACTGCCCAAAACTCTGGCTTGTATTGAACACCAGTACTCGAATGGCATACCTGCCCCAAGCTAATGATCCCCACAATTCGTCGAATCTGAGGTTACTTGGTCGTACAGACGAAATTGATCTTCCTATCACGTGCTCCTGCGGAACTGACTATAGGGTATGTCTTGGGATGGCCCGCCCGATGGAATTTGTCAAAGGCGAAATAGTATTTTGAAAAGGTGTAGACACATTAATGGTACGGAGGCATCCCTTGGGGATGGCATAGCACCAATAATGAAAGAAGCCTTGTTGAGCAGCACTACGAGTACTGTTATGATTGTGACACGAATTCACTGATGATTATCTTCGTTGTTTTGGACAGTTGTAATGAGGAAGAGACGCAAGGTATCAGACTATTGATGAATGAGACGACGTCCTCATCTACTATTAGCTATCGATTAACACTATCGTGTTAATATCAATGGAGAGAGTAAGCGTCATCCAATGGGCACGAAGGGAGTTGTTAGCGGATATTACTATCATCTCGGACCTCAAGAGCCTGTTGTAGACGACCTATACTTATATTTGACGCCCTGTATATTTGTGTCGCTATGTATAGCCTTCGACCCACTGCGAAGCTATGATTGTTTAATATTATCAACCGGCCCCTCTCTCAATGCAAATCCACTGCCAGCCTCCTCAACTTTAAATGCGATTCACATTCACGATACAAGAATCGCTCTGTAATTGTATTATTCACCCCACGACGAGGTTTTCACTGACAAACTTGTCGGCTTTCATGGACAATGAGTGTATACCGCACTGAGCAAAGTATCTTGTGAAACGAGTGGACGATACGTATGCTCGCCACAACTAATGAGACGCAGTCATCAAGGTTATGGATCGTGGATGCTATGACAGCTCATGAGTCGCCGATTGTGCGAGTCACACTCGAAATGTGCCTTCTTAGTCATCCAGTTAGTCTCAGCTTACCGCCG
>NW_003206979.1:0-1116 GCF_000006405.1 Perkinsus marinus ATCC 50983
CCGGCTATCCGTAGGCTTGCGCGCCGTGGTGGAGTCAAGCGTATTTCCGGGTTGATCTACGAAGAGACCAGAGGTGTCCTCAAGGTCTTCCTCGAGAGTGTCATTAAAGATACTGTTACCTACACCGAGCATGCTCGTCGGAAGACTGTTACCGCTCTGGACGTCGTTTACGCTCTGAAGCGCCAGGGCAAGACCTTGTACGGTTTCGGAGGTTAGATTTACTTCCGTTATGCAATTGCGAGATCATATCACGGTGTTATTCAACACCATCTTTCGTTTTTCTAGCATCTCCGATTTGGGAGTTGGGATTTTTCTCGAGAACCCTCGAACTGGAATTTAGTTACTGGAGGAGGTTTATCGACCACCGCGTGCTCTAATCTTACCATTCATTCGACTTGCGCAAGGCAAATCATCTTGCGGTACCGGGTAATACTCTGATAATCTCAAAGTATTACTCAGTACCGTTAGTGCATCGAATAATATTGTTCGTCCGAGCACATTGCTAACTCCTGCAGCTGACGGCGATACTCAGAATGAGTGTCTGCAGAGGATGGGAATGAGTAGTTTGTGGCTGGAAGGAGTAGGTTTCGTTGAACGAGTCTCATTAGATAGCAAGCTTCTCGGCTCGGTCTGGCATCTTCGACGCAAAAGTCTAAATTACTGGCTTACGAATTTACTCTCAATTTATCCGTTTTTTTACTCAATTTACCATCAATTTGCCAGTTTTTTCATCAGTTTCTCCTCTACCTGGCGGTTGCTCTAATACTCTACCTCTTGCCAAAACTCTTATCTTCGTTCGCATACTACTCAATGGCTAGAACTAAGCAAACCGCTAGGAAGTCTACGGGTGGCAAGGCTCCTCGCAAGCAGCTCGCCTCCAAAGCGGCTCGCAAGTCTACTCCCAGTACTGGCGGAATCAAGAAGCCTCACAGGTATCGTCCGGGCACCGTCGCTCTGCGTGAGATTAGACGTTATCAGAAGAGCACGGATCTTCTCATCCGCAAATTGCCCTTCCAGAGGCTCGTGCGTGAGGTTGCCCAGGACTTCAAAACTGACTTGAGGTTTCAGAGCAGTGCAGTTATGGCTTTACAGGAGGCCGCGGAAGCTTACCTCGTG
>NW_003212320.1:0-1030 GCF_000006405.1 Perkinsus marinus ATCC 50983
TGGGGTTATCATCACAAACATCGCGACTCTTCCTCAATACAAAACTAGCATTAGGATCATCGGCATGATTGGCAAATCGGCCTTCGTTTCCTGTTATTAAAATGCTCTCCCCGGGGATCGAACCTGCGACCTCCTACCAATCCATTCCGCATCGAGCACCAAATCCCAACTATACTGTTCCGACTCATCCACATTCTCCATACCCGTAAAGTCGATCTTCTCCGTTGTGAGAGCTGATCAAAAGATATCCCCGGTTCGATTCCCAGCGCCGACATTTTACAATAATATCGTCCTTTGGTCTGCCCCGACCCTTTCTGCGTCGGCTTCCTCTCGAGGCTTTCCACCCCCTCCACCCTACCCTCAACTATATCTTCCCTCAGTTGCCCTTTGATAAAAGACATCAATACACTGCTCAACTCCAAGCCGCAACTGAGAAGACACTCACAAATGCATCAAAGCTCAATCCAATGAACCCACCTGTACATCCTGGAGATAGACGAGGTTGACCAACCTCTAGCGACAAGTCGATCATAGCTGAAAACGAATACACTCATACCATCACTTCACCAACTCCAACCACAGAGCTAATTGATATCGCATGCTTCGTTCAACTAGTGAGCTCTGCGCGTGCATTCCACCCTTACAAATGTCACTAGAAATAATACCAATTATTCCCAAGCCTATCCACACTACATATCTGCTACTCTTAGACGGTAAGACCATGTACCATTCATTGCAAAACTCAACGTTCAGCCGATCATACTACCAATCTTGAAAGGCCAAGCACAGTTTCCTATAGTCACTAGCCGGCAACTGGTGGAGACCATGTATGGACTCTAGGAAGAACCTAACAGGAACCCTCTTTCCTCACTACGTATTCTAACACACACACACACACAACAACAACTACTACTACTACTACTACTACTACTACTACTACTACTACTACTACTACTACTACTCCAGCATTTCAAAAATCGACGTTTTCAGATCCTCAGGACCTCCACCCTCCCCCTGGACTCTCTTTTTT
>NW_003213654.1:0-1040 GCF_000006405.1 Perkinsus marinus ATCC 50983
GTTTTATAGTGTTTCAAATCTAATGGCCGAAGCCTCCTCATCAGCGACGACAGAAGGCCTCTCAACAGCCGAACTTGATCGTACATCTCCTCCTCCTACCCAAATGGACGACACCATCGATATATTCCTACGTCCCGAGTATCGTCACTTGTCCTTCGTTAACAAGGACCAGGCCGAGTACAGTAACCTCACCTACTGGCAACGTATCAAGATGAACCCACAAGTCATCTTCGAATCATGTATCGGTCGAGCCGTGTCCTCCTACTTCATGGGAGGGGCTCTCGGTCTCCTAATGGGTGGTTTCTTCCACACGATGCAACCCATAGATGTCGATGCGAGTCTCCCATTCCGTCAACAGGTTCGCCAGGCGTACAAAGGCTTCGGACAGGCATCCCTCTCGATGGCAAAAGGATTTGCAGTGGTACTACTAATTGGGTGCGTCGCTCCGCGAAAATAACTTCTGTTTTGCTTTATTTCAGTGCGGAGCCGTGTACTCGGGCGTTGACTGCTTTGTAGAGCGTGCCAGAGGATCTCATGATCTCAACAACTCTATTTATGCTGGTTGTCTCACTGGTGCCGCTCTAGCTTACAAAGGAGGGCCTCAGGCTATGGCAATGGGCTGTGCTGGTTTTGCCGCTTTTTCTATCGTTATCGATTCCTTCATGTCCACTGGCGATAAAGATGTCCATAAATGGTGAATGTATAGTTGAAATATCCCTACTGTTTCTGTGCAATATTATCACATTCTGTTTCTCAATTTTGTCCATTTGCGTTTCCCCAACGATCAACCAACGCGACCATTATAGCAACCATAACAAATTAGGGCTTGGTAAAATTGGCAATGGAAAAACACGCCAGATAACAATACTAGGAAGTGGCACCCATGCAGAGGCGTCGCCCCGTTCGAAGCAAGTCTCATGAATCGATATGTCACTGGTCTAAGTCCTCATCCAGCTGCGTGTCGAATGCAGCTCAGTATTACCAGTAGAGACATCATCCCTACGACTCCCCCGAAAGCCGACTGTATCATCTGAACAGAG
>NW_003214836.1:0-1066 GCF_000006405.1 Perkinsus marinus ATCC 50983
GCCTGCGTAGCCCAGCGGTTTGACAGGAACGTCGACGAAGTAATGGTATCGTTCGCACTCTTCGTAAGAGGTCTCTTCCCAAATGACGGCTGCAACGACAGCGAATTCGCTGAAATGATAGGGCTTATATAGGATAAGAGTCTAGAGGTAGATACATTTTTTGGGATATACATCAATTCTCATCAATGTTCCTCAAATGTCATGCGCATCAGTTCGTTCGCATCCTACTCGGTCATAATGTCCATCACAATCGCTATAAGGATTCGAAGGCGGGGCTTTTCAGATGTCTCGAAAACCTATACGTCGTCAAACGTGCGACAGCGGCAGGATTCGAACCTGCGCAGGCGCAGCCTAATGGATTTCAAGTCCATCTCCTTAACCACTCGGACACGCTGTCTGGAAATTTCGGAAAATCTCATCTCTCCCGATGAGAGTCGCCGCCCTGTTCATGTTGCTAGGGGAGTGCCTCACAGCATCGCGGAGTACCTCTGCAAGGGCAATGATATTTAGCTGACTCGCATCCTTGCGTACGTAGCCCAACGCTTTGACAAGAACGTCGGCGAAGTAATGACATCGTTCGCACTCTTCATATGAGGTCTCTTCCCAAATGACGGCTGCAACGACAGCGAATCCGCTGAAATGGTAGGGCTTATATAGGATAAGAGTCTAGAGGTAGATACATTTTTTGGGATATAAATCAATTCTCATCAATGTTCCTCAAATGTCATGCGCTTTGGTTAATTCGCAACCTACTTATTCCTGATGTTCATCAGAATCGCTATAAGGATTCGAAGGCGAGGCTGCTCAGATGTCTTGAAAACCCAAACGGCATCAGACATACGACAGCGGCAGGATTCGAACCTGCGCAGGCATAGCCTAGTGGATTTCGAGTCCACCTCCTTAACCACTCGGACACGCTGTCTGGAAGACGCAGAGGATCTCATCTCTGCCCATGTGAATCGCCACCCTGTTCATGTTGCTAGAGGAGTGACTCACAGCATCGCGGAATATCTATGCAAGGGCGATGATATCTAGCTGAATCGCATTCTTGCCTGCGTAGCCCAGC
>NW_003204078.1:0-1751 GCF_000006405.1 Perkinsus marinus ATCC 50983
TGAAGTCCGCGGCTACGAAAACAAATGGTAGTCGAGTTGCCCTCACGTTTGGTGGACGAGAGCGTGAACCGCATTCAGAACGGTCTTTCTCGTATGATATATAGTGTTTCACATTTCACTGATGATACACAGTATTTCACCATTTATTGTGTATATTCCATAGGTACATGGCTCAGCTTGCAGGTATTGATATAGGAGCTTGTGAGGTGAGAGGGTGCTCGGGCTCGTAGTAGTAGTAGTAGTAGTAGTAGTAGTAGTAGTAGTAGTAGTAGATGTACGGATGAGTTTGCTTTCCTCAGCTGAGTTCAGGAGTTACCAAAGCTACAATATGCACATGAATCTGGATAGAAGTCTACGAAAAGTTACATTAGTTACCCCGAATGTCCTCAGAATTCTGCTGTTGTCATCAACACGTGTACATCATTCTTCCACATAGGTGCGGATAGCATTCCACAAGAGCATTTGGCAGCCCAGAATAGTCCCCATTGATGCGGTAACTCCTCGAGGAGTTTCTGTGAGTATTCTGGACCAGGTCAGGTTTGTCCCTAAGAAAATCGGTTCCCGACCAAGCCCTGGTGATAAGGTTGAAGTAGTGGAGGAATCTTCCTCAGTGGTGTTGAGTTCGTGTGTTGTGTAGGTGTTCTCACCCGAAAATGACTCGACACCAGCGTCTTGGAGTCTGGGAATTGTCAGCAGTGTAAAGGATGGGTTGTACTACGTGGAACAAATACCTGGTGAAGATGGTGGAGAAGGGGACGGGGGCGCATCACGAGTCGAGCGGGAAGAGAAAGTTGTCGGATTCGATTATTTGCGTGCACATGTTCAGCCTCAGGATGACCCTGAGCACAGGCAAGATGATTTAGAAAAATGTAATACCACCGGAATCGAACCTGGGTCGGTAGATGGTTGAAAGTTGGTCGTAGGCTCGCCCTCTTTGACTAAGTTGAAGCACGAAACTTTTGAAATCCCGCGGTCATTGGGTGAGTGGATGGTATCAGATGACGGCCGAGCGTGTATGAGGTACATCGCCGTTCGAGTGAAATTGTCATCGGTACGCCCATCCACCTGCATGCACTCTTCACAAGCCTCTCCCAGATATCAGTCCAGGCCTCCAACTGCGATCGGCCCATAGTTCATTTAATTGGCTTGCCCCGTCCCACTGCTCGAGCCTGTATGCTCTTGACTATTCACGTAACTCATCAAATGTCCATCCAGTCCTTCCATAATCGCCGTCTGTGTCTGGCAGCGAGACGAGGACAAATAGCAGAAGTAACTTGTCTGAGAGCATTTATTTTGATGGTGTTGTTGTTACTCTCAGATAGGAGAGCAGCAGCAGGATGATGATGATGGTGATTGTATTGATAGTTCACAGAGGAATGGTTGGAGAAAGGAGACGTCATTGAAGCGGCCCCCCTCAGTTTCTTCCAGTGTGAAGTCAACAGCATTCGAGGCTGAAGGAAAACCGCGGAAATTCGTGGGTAAATTCATAACAACGCGAAGATTGCTGGGGCTCACGATAGGAAGAGGAGGCGCTAATGTGAGGAATGTTGAAAAGGAATTTGATGTTAAAGTGAGGGGTGCCGGGATCGAACCTGCGACCTCCCATGACACTAAGACAGGTCCGAGTACGGGGAGTGTCTGACGAAACACCAGCATCGTCTCTGGTGATCATCGAGGGACCGTCGGAGCAGTAGTAGCATTGGCTCGTAAACGACTTGAGTTTTCATAACGAAGTGAGTGTTACCATGGAG
>NW_003203056.1:0-1964 GCF_000006405.1 Perkinsus marinus ATCC 50983
ATTTAGGGACTTCTGATCCGAACATTGTCTGAACAACGGTAGATGCATTCGAAAGAGGACAGCCACAAACCGCATTGGAAGTGTTGGGCTCACGAATACGTCGCGAACGCTGCTCTTTACATGGTAACGGTCGTAGGTTATAATACTAGCCGCTCGGACCGGCAAATTAACTCCTAGAGTAGCTCGGCTAATGCAACCTGGCGAAACAAGAAGGAACACGCATCACGACGTCGCTGTAGTGGTCGTGAAGCTATAGGGTCGATATCTTTTGGTCACTTATTGTTGCATCATATCATGACACTATAATAACCTCTGAATTCTCATCATACTATTTGGTTTACTACCAGCATGCTCGAATCATCGAGTGTATTCGGCTTCCTACTGCTGCTACTGCTGCGGTGTTTATTTTTGTCCGCAGTGTTTTCTTACTGAGGTTCATTCACACGTACGTCTACTACTACACTCTTGAGTTCATCTGAGGCAACTCGGCCGCTCATCTGTAAGCAGGTCTTCTTTTCTCACGTGAGTTGCCTCGGATCGGCACTCAGTGATGTCGGGCCTTATTCGGCCTGCATTAGTGTGGATGCCTGCGGCTGTAGTAGCAGCTGTGAAGGTTGTCGAAGTACACTCCATGCAGTCTCGATATGTCAGCACTATCTCTTCCTACAGGTCGCCCGTAGAACACGCTGTGAGGGATCAGTTGCTGCTTCTGTTGGTGCAGAAAGCTCTCAGCTACTACTACCCGTGAGTAAGGCGAGTACAAATCCCATGTAGTCGTACCCATCAGGCTTCACGACCAGCACCGACCCGGCCGATACCAAGTGCTAGGATTGGCTGCCATCAATATGCAGCCAACGCTCCCTGTGAAGATCGGCTAGCATTACAACAATTTCCTTGCGGAATCATGTGCGCCTGTGTTTTCGATGGACATGGTGGCTGGCAGGTTGCCGAGTACTGTTGTTATCTTGGTTACTATCGCGGTGAGGGTATTGATTAGATATCTCCGTGGTCGTCTACCGTCGCTTCTGGCTAGCCGATTGACCCACAAGGCTGGGAATATAGACTCCCGTGTAATCGAATCGGCATGCAAGGAGGCATTTATGGTAGCGGATCAAGGATTGGAGGAACATGCACGAGAAGCTCAGAAGTGAGGTCTCTCGATTCACCCAGATTTGCTCTTTTTGTGGTACGCTTTCTCTTTCTAGGTTGGGATTTTCCCAGCCTGTCAAGACCGGCGCATGTGGGTTGGCATTGCTCATCACACAGACCAGTTTGGTGGTGGCGAATGCTGGTGATTGTAAAGCAGTAAGTTTATAAGAGTTGCGAATCTTATGGACCAGCCTCCCCTTCTACAAGGTCCTATACAGAGATCAGTGTCCTGCGTTGGCTCTGAACATGCAGCATAACGCTAGTGATGTACGAGAACAGAGACGGCTTGAACTGGAGCACCCTAATGAGGACAACGTTATAAGGTAGTGGTCACAGCGTTGGTGCTCATGGTATTAGGGCTACTTGTAGGTGTAAGAAGGAGTGGCATGAACCGGTTATAGTAGCTGTTCCTAAGAGTAACTAGGCTCTTTGTAGGCTCTTTATCGCATAGAGTTTCATCGGGCTTAGGCGGTTGGTTGGTCGTGAAGTCCTGGTTGGGGTACCCAGTCGAGCTGGAAAGACTAGAGCATGTCACGAAGTACTCGGGCTGCTATGTGAAGGGAAGCTTACAGCCTACTCGAAGTTTTGGGGATTTCTATTTGAAGGTAATTCCGTTCCCGCGATAGCTTGTCCCCACGCTACTCCTCATGTCAGTGTTGGAATATAGGTCAACTTCCCTCAGCTAGGCTCAGTCTTTCTCAAAATTTCCTCAGAGTTCTCGTATTGTCACCAGCACATGTGGTTGACCCTGTGCGTACTTTTCTATACTGGTCTATGCATTTGACTACATGAGCGTATCCACGATAAGGGACGAA
>NW_003215841.1:0-1049 GCF_000006405.1 Perkinsus marinus ATCC 50983
TTATGCTCTTATTTTGTGTGCCACTTTAGCTTAGTGGCAGAGCGTCTGCTTTGAAAGCAGAAGGTCGTCAGTTCAATCCTGGCAAGTGGCTTATAGCACCATAAATTTCTGGTCTGGTACGAGAACCAGGGGCAGGATGGCCCATTCTGTGAACGGGACAGGAAAATTATTGATTCATATACTTAATCTGTGCGTCACTTCAGCTTAGTGGTAGAGCGTCTGCTTCGTAAGCAGAAGGTCGTCAGTTCAATCCTGGCAAGTGGCTTACAGCAGCATTAGGCTCTAGTCGGGTATGAGGAGCAGGAGCAGGTTTGCTCACTCCGCAAAGGATACAGGAAGATTATTGATTTATGCAGTTATTTTGTGTGCAACTTTAGCTTAGTGGCCGAGCGTCTGCTTTATAAGCAGAAGGTCGTCAGTTCAATCTTGGCAAGTGGCTTATAGCACCATAAATTTCTGGTCTGGTACGGGAAGCAGGAGCATGTCAGCTCACTCCGCAAAGGATACAGAAAGATTATCGATTTATGTACTTATTCTGTGCGCCACTTTAGCTTAGTGGCAGAGCGTCTGCTTTGTAAGCAGAAGGACGTCAGTTCAATCCGGGCAAGTGGCTTATAGCACCATAAATTTCTGGTCTGGTACGAGAACCAGGAGCAGGATGGCCCATTCTGTGAACGGGACAGGAAAATTATCGATTCATATACTTAATCCGTACGCCACTTTAGCTTAGTGGTAGAGCGTCTGCTTCGTAAGCAGAAGGTCGTCAGTTCACTCCTGGCAAGTGGCTTACAGCAGCATTAGGCTCTAGTCGGGTGTGAGGAGCAGGAGCAGGTTTGCTCACTCCGCAAAGGATACAGGAAGATTATTGATTTATGCACTTATTTTGTGTGCCACTTTAGCTTAGTGGCAGAGCGTCTGCTTTGTAAGCAGAAGGTCGTCAGTTCAATCCTGGCAAGTGGCTTATAGCACCATAAATTTCTGGTCTGGTACGAGAACCAGGGGCAGGATGGCCCATTCTGTGAACGGGACAGGAAAATTATTGATCATAT
>NW_003202712.1:0-913 GCF_000006405.1 Perkinsus marinus ATCC 50983
ATTTGATACTAAATTTCAGTGAAAAATTACGAAATTCAGTCGGTTTTCGACAAACGGACTCAGAGCTAGCCTTCTGCCGGAGTTGAACCGACGACCTCCCGCTTACTAAGCGGGTGCTCTACCAACTAAGCTAAGAAGGCACGTTCCCTCAAGTGTAAAGTCTAACCATGTCTTGAAATTTCACAATGAAACGCATACCACAATTCAGGTGGTGCAACAATTTGATACTAAATCTCAGTGAAAAATTACGAAATGCAGTCGGTTTCCGACAAGTGGACTCAGAGCTAGCCTCCTGCCGGAGTTGAACCGACGACCTCCCGCTTACTAAGCGGGTGCTCTACCAACTAAGCTAAGAAGGCACGTTCCCTCGAGTGTGGAGTCTAACCATGCCATAGAATTCCACAATGAAACGCATACCACAATTCAAGTGGTGCAACAATTTGGTACTAAATTTCAGTGAAAAATTACGAAATTCAGTCGGTTTTCGACAAACGGACTCAGAGCTAGCCTTCTGCCGGAGTTGAACCGACGACCTCCCGCTTACTAAGCGGGTGCTCTACCAACTAAGCTAAGAAGGCACGTTCCCTCGAGTGTGGAGTCTAACCATGCCATAGAATTCCACAATGAAACGCATACCACAATTCAAGTGGTGCAACAATTTGATACTAAATTTCAGTGAAAAATTACGAAATGCAGTCGGTTTCCGACAAACGAACTCAAAGCAAGCCTTCTGCCGGAGTTGAACCGACGACCTCCCGCTTACTAAGCGGGTGCTCTACCAACTAAGCTAAGAAGGCACGATCTTGCAAGTCTAAAGTCTAACCATGTCGTGAAATTTCTCAATGAAACGCATACCACAATTCAAGTGGTGCAACAATTTGGTACTAAATTTCAGTGAAAATTACGAAATGCA
>NW_003205431.1:0-1499 GCF_000006405.1 Perkinsus marinus ATCC 50983
GCGGTGGGCGCCCTGGCATTGCATGGAATCTGCTTACCACTGGAGGAACACATATCGAATGTCTCCCGGACTTCAAAGCTCCGTTTGAAAGGTGTCTGTCATTTAATTGGACATTTTCGCTTCTCTACCACACTCGGAAGAACTCGCCCCGTCCTTACAGTGGAAAGTATCATTGCAGTTTGCCGATAGTAAGATCAGCTTTTGCAACATACCACAATGACCGCGCGCCCCAAAACCAACCTTCAACGGATTCCCGTACGGGCGTTAGGAATCTTCTATCGACTCGGTTCGTATCCTACTCTCTGTTCACAGCTTCCAGCAGGATCTGCGGTGATCATGCCGTACCTGGACCAACCCGAGGCCTCATACCATTGATGCTGGACCAACTGCTACTGCGCCCTGATAGACCACTTAGGGATAGATGATCAGTTCTTGGAAATACTGCCGTCTGAGGACTCCCTTCACGAACACTATGGTTGACAGTGATGCTAGCACTAGCCGAGAAGCGACGAATAAGTTCATCGACCTATTGAACAGTCTGTGCCATGTCTTCCATGATCTTCGCTCCTGAGAGCAGGATTCGAATGTCCACCCAAGTGGATGCTGACCTAACTGTGCTTGCTACAGGAAGTGATCTCCTTTCTCTGGCTGCCTCGCATGCATTCGCCGGCGATGGTGGAGCTTTCTCTTTGGTCGATTCCTTACAAACTGCCTCAGTCAATCCATCGTTTCGAGTACTCTTCTCGAGTACTGCTGATGGTAAAAAAGAAGACAACAAGGTTGTCCTGACCACCATCTCGGCCGTGACCTTGCTCATCTCCGGTCCAAGCTCGCGGACCCGACGGACAGGCTGCGCAACACTAGGGCACGGGGCAAAGGGGATCCTGACCGCCGCTCCATCAGCATCCCCTTTGCCGCGGCCGATTCCATCAAAGTGGCCGCTCGATGGGCTGATCATCGGTACATTAAAGATGGGCAGTTGAACACAGCTCAGCCGCCCAGTTCTGAGGCGTGTGACGTTAGCATGGAGATAAATACCCAGCTGGGTGTGTATGAGCTCCCTACGCATACCTGCTATAGTCTCTCACACTACGCCGAGCACGAGCAATCAATAGCATGGCACCAAACTGGGCAGGGCACCGGCTCCACTGACAAACTACTCGTCAAGACCCCAATCTACCTCGTTGCGAGTACGGCCAGGTCCCCCGAGCCCTGCGTCAAGTACTGCGCAATAAGACGGCCTATAACCTATAACTCGTTGGTTCGGACTTTGTGTAATCGTTCGTACTGTTTCGCGGCTTTTCACGAGTTTCGTTTCCGATCTCCTTTCCAGCCCTTCTCACGACCCAACACAGCATTGATACATCGCGACTAATGTCTCGTCCTGGTCTTGGAGGCGGCGGCTCGGCCGCGACTATCGAAAACTACATGCGTGGCTCTGACTGGAGGGGTAAGTGGCGTCAGCCGCTGGGGTCCACCGCACCGCATCGAAACTTTCA
>NW_003202066.1:0-1428 GCF_000006405.1 Perkinsus marinus ATCC 50983
GTTGATCTGCGAGGCGCGTATAGAGCGGTTTGAGTGCATCCAGTCGAGCGGAAGCATCTAAGCTTCGTACAAACAAAACTGGAAGCACCCGATTCTCCGAGGATATTTCTATTACTGGATTCTTCTACTGGAATTTCACCCGTGATATGAAGAACACTAGTGAAAAATATATTTCATGACTACTACATATCGCGAATATCGCGTTTTTCACGGAGTATGACGGCACTTCACGAAGAACGGGCGAAACTCCACTGCTTTCAGCATTTACTATAATCAGTAGTCCTAACCTGTTTTCAAACCTCGTTCTCGAACTGCATTCATCGGAAAGAGTTGATATATATCGCAACTTGATATTTTCAAGTCCGGTTCCCAGTTTCACAACTGTTAATGATTTACCTATTCGAATAACACTTCACTGGATATAATAGCAGGGAATGTCGTAAACTGCAGCTTGATGATACTTATCCGATGTGGAAAATATTCACCGTAAGCTCAGCTAAGGGATTCCTTCACCCGAGAGAGACACATTGTGTGCTACGGGAGATTGGGACAGCGATCGATGATGATGCACCAGCATCTCCCAGAACGATTCATGATTGGAACACCGAGCCAATACTTGTCTACTGAAGTTAGACCGACCCAGGCACAAATCCACGACGCGATTTCGAAACTCAACAGTTGGGCGTAAAGAATCATCTTTATCAAATCCTCAGCGTCATGATGATCAGGTCTGAACAGACCTTCACATTTACACTGAATGAATCGAATAAATTGATAATCTATCCAACAAAAGAGAGACCATCGAGCTAGACGAGAGTTCACGGAACAAGTTGGCAATGACTCGGTGTCATTGACTCCATCATCATGAGACGGAGTCAGGGCGAAAAATTAAACCTTCTTTCTCCCAAGTATCTTCTTGACAGCCGCCGCAGCATTCACGCGGCCGAAGGTAAGGGTCTCTACCCCTTTACTGTCCTTGACACCTTGGGTGGCCGTATCCTTGATGATACTTTTGATGTAAGCAGGGGTCAGCTTAGCCTTCAGAGAAGGTTCAAGGCTGTAGAGCATCCCAGCTATACCTGCTACAATAGCGGCGGCATGCGAAGTGCCCCTACCTGTGGCATACTTCCCTTTGAGATCAGTTGTAACTATTCCGTTACCTGGAGCGGCAATGTCAACAGCTGAACCGAAATTGCTTCCATCCGTAAGCTGCATGTTGGGACCATACGTTGCAGCCACACATAACACTCCATCAGCGGGTGAACGGCCGAAGGAACAAGGGAAGTCTGGATTTATGTCCAAATCGCGGTGCTTATTCCCTGCCGTGACGACAACGAGCATGCCAGCTGCATTTGCTTCCTGAATCTTGTCGGTAAGGGCTTGGGAACTCTCTGAATCGGAACCTTCCGTCATGAGAATAACTTTCAC
>NW_003206564.1:0-1039 GCF_000006405.1 Perkinsus marinus ATCC 50983
ATATTTATACTCAAGTATTAATAATATTAATATATTCTCACTAGTAATAGTACCATAACTTTCCAAAATCGTGTAGATGCTGAGCTCTGTACAGGTTACATTCAAGCTGGTTTCGAATGAATTTACTAAGGAAACGATGGGATGCCCATTCGAATTCGAGTTGCGGTATACTGTAACTCTAGGTGGGGACTATTTGGGGATGCATATGGAAGTGGTGAATACTGGTGCGGAGGCTATGCAGTTCACAACAGCTCTTCATACGTAATAGTCCATGAACGGCTGTGTGGAGAGGACGAGGAAGAGGGTTTAGGTACTTCTCGGTCGGAGATATTACTACGACAACAGTAGCGGGAGTTGGTGAGCATCATTACAACGATACGGCTCAGGGAGGCAAGGACTGTAAGAAAGGCAATTCATATAGTGGAGTTTCACCCGTTTTACATGCAGTGGTGTAGTACTCTGTGAAAAACGCGATATTCGTGCTATGCGGTGCTATGGGTGAAATATGTTTTTCACTAGTGTTGTGAAACTCCAGTGACTATTTAAGGGTTTGGTTTTCCTGTGCAGGTTATGATGGGAATTCGGTGGTTGAGTTTAATGAGGGTATTGTGGATAGAGTGTATAAGCAAGCAGCTGTCCCCGCTCATATACTTTGTGACGGTTTTGAGATGTGAGCAGTCTTCATTGACTTGTGATGATTTAACGCTTTTCCTGTCAGATTGATGGCTGAGAAGAGCCCGTCGTTCCCGGACACTGTTGTGTGGAATATTGGCAGCGACTCGTTAGGCGATATGCCCGCGGGGGACTTCAAGAGGTAGGTTTACTCAGGGGCTAGTAGTATCATACTCATTCGAGGGTACTCCTCATCGTGATGTGTGCGCAATGTGGTATTGAAAGTTTATTTTGTTGAGAATTGTTGAAAACATTGAACTCCTCATGTAGTAGGCAAAGATTCACGAGTTGGAGAAATGATGGTATGATTATGCCTCTCGCTGTTCTCGAGTGTATAACTGACTTGATTGATAGATACATTTGCGTC
>NW_003210448.1:0-1826 GCF_000006405.1 Perkinsus marinus ATCC 50983
AAGGAAACCTGGGCAGGACGTTGAACTCGCAAAGCCGATGAGCGTCATCAGCAGTTGTCTGTGTGTGTTCTTTATCTCACTCATGTTCCCCAAGCTGTCGTCAGCGATTTTGCTGATCTTCGCGACGACAGCTCTATGGCTCTGGACTGATATTTCCCAACACGCTTATCAACTGCTGCGAGTTGAGCGAAGCGACGAGTCGGCACTACCTCGTGCGAAAAATAACTTCGCTCCGCCGCTTTTCTCATGGGAGAGATATGACCGGGGAGCATACACAAGCTATATGACTCGACACAGGAACTTGTTCTATGAAGAAATGCAACACTGCGATTGGGGAAGGGTTGACGAGGCGAGAACACATCGTGAACTTCAGAGGTTCATGACGGGTGCTGTTTTCCCTCCGGGGTTGACGAACCCTGAATGCGAAGTGGAAGCGCGGTGGGAACTAAGCCTCGACATTGTGAATGCACAAGGACTCTGTCATTGGGAGAAGTCCCGACCATTGGATCCTATATTTGTTACAAAGGAAAACTGTGAGGCAATTCTGCACGACATGAGCGAGAAACGCGCGTTCATACTGATCACTTACTTCACCGACATTAGTATGTTGCTGCGCGTGATGCGACGACTGAAGCACCCGATGAACACTATCGTGTTGCATGCAGACGGAGTTGATGAGGATCTGCTGAAGTCAGTACCAAGCGACTTGTGCATTGTTAAGCCGCATAGAAAAATCGTGTGGGCCACAAGTACTGTATTGAATGAGATGTGGTCGGTGATGGGATTCGCGAGGCAAGCCAAAAATTGGCATTCATACAGTCATTTCATCACCATTACTTCTCGCGACTATCCGTTGGTGACTATGAAGACTTTCCACGAGCTTCTTACATCAACTCGAGGGCGGACGTGGGTTCCCCGAGAGTGCTGCATGCACGATCACTACGGCATGAAGAAACGTTGGCAAAAAGTAGTCATACCGTGCTCAGCTGGTGGCGGATCTGCTCCGCTTGGGATTCTCAATCTGACGAGGGAACGATGGCCGTCACCGTTTATGAAGGAAAAATGTATGTTTTGTCTGTGCAATACTCTCTTCAACAGCGTCTTTAGCCGGGAAGCTGTGGAGAGGTTATTCTTCAAGGACCCGATTTTTCGCAAAATTATCACGTACTTGAGGCTCTCTAAGATGGCTGACGAAGTCATTTACGGGCCGATCGTGCGACACTTCCTGAAACCCAGCGAGATTCATCGAGCCAACCCCGCAGCTCAGTCGCACTTTTCTGGTTTGAAAAGAGAGGCTGGTGGCAAGACGAACGTCTTAACATTGAATGAGCTTGAATTCGTCGAAGGAGCCATGCACGATGGATCATTATTCGTGAGGAAAGTAACCACAATAGAAAGCTCTTCTCTGGTAGACTGGATAGACGAGCATGTGCTGTGATTAAGACGTGTTGGATTCGTGCACGTCTCACGTGCTAGAGCGTTGCGTCAATGGCAGGTTAATAACAGTTTTCGGTATAATTTAGGTTTGCTGTAGAGAGAGTTTGAAAACATCGTGATCAACTCTCAATTATTAGGGTTTCTTCAGTGAAGAGTCTCCATACTGGAAAATTCGGTGGAATTATATAAGCTATCATCAAGAGTGAACCCTACAGGATCACAGCGGAAAATCAGCTGCTTGTGTGCATATTATACCATTTCTTCTCTCATCGGCCGATCGTGGTGAAGTGCCGCTGATATCAATCTGGGGGCCATAGGAGCAAAACACCAAATTTTTTTGTTTCATGTCAGTCGGAGTAGTTCGGAAGCCATGGATTTCCTGGTTTTGG
>NW_003200641.1:0-1762 GCF_000006405.1 Perkinsus marinus ATCC 50983
ATAGAGTGGTGATTATGTCGAGGCTATTGAACATGGATCCAGTTCTGCCGAGGATGGCCATTCAAGTGAGTCAGAATGCTTGCTGGCGGTACCAAAAACACGGCTTGCTTCCTCTCTTTTCAGAGAGAACTCAACGCTCGAAATCTCCAACCGACTGGCGGTTACTAATTCGCATTTCACATAGCTGCGGATACTAGAGTGTATCCATCTACACTCACTCTAATTCGTAACTCATGAGATGTCCAATGATGTCAGCGACTTTATCAAGATGTAATGTTGTTCCAAGTTCATCAGTTGGGTCATGGTCGGATGGGAGCCTCCTTCTTTCGGTCGTAAAGCAACAAGTAGGAAGCTTCGAAGTCCAATGCGGTGCTGTTCATGTTCATGCGTGCAAATGAACGCGCGCGTCATGCTCAACTCGAGAGATGCCCTAGTCAGTGTGCAAGAATATGTATAGCTGTTCGAACCTGTGCAATGCCCAGTTACGCGGTTCCCTTCGTTAGAGGGTCTGGCGCGGAGGCTCCAACCTTCACTTGCCCAAATGCCTACGCCTCATCCAAGTTGCCTCCTAAGAAAAATAAACTAATCGATCATACTCTGCTGAAGCCGGAAGCAAGCGAAAGCCAAATCCGAAAGCTCTGTGAGGAAGCCAAACAATACGACTTCGCCAGCGTGTGTATCAATCCTTACTGGGTTCCATTGGGCCACGAATTATTGAAAGGGACAGATGTTAGAGTTTGTACCGTCATAGGGTTTCCCCTTGGGGCCTCGTCAATAGCTTCGAAGGGGCTGGAAGCTGTTGAGGCCGTGAAGGACGGGGCTAGGGAGGTGGATATGGTTATTAACGTTGGCGAGATCAAGAGTAGAAACTACAAGGCAGTGGAAGATGATGTCTACTGCGTTGTGAACTCGGTTAGAGCCCATCTAGCTAACACAGGAGCAGACCAGCAAACTGGTGGTGTAGTTGTGAAGGTAAACCCTGCAGAGTCTGGAGTCCAGATTGAGTCCTGCTGTGCACCTTACTCTCTACTTGGTCTGTGATATGATACCGTAAGGCTTTCCTGTCAGGTTATCTTGGAGTGTTGCCTCCTGACCGATGATGAAGTTGTTGAAGCTTGTAAAGTGTGTGTCTCTGCTGGCGCTGACTTCGTCAAGACGAGCACCGGCTTCAACAAATTCGGTGCTACTGAGCATCATGTGAAACTCATGCGGGATACAGTTGGAGACAAGGTCGGGGTGAAAGCTGCTGGTGGAGTTAGGACTTCCGAAGATATGGACAAGATGGTCAAAGCCGGTGCTACTCGAATCGGCACTTCCAACGGTGTAGCCCTCATGACCGGCGGTACTGGCAGCGGTTATTAACGTCAGTACAACTTTCAGCGTTGATTGGTATCCAGTAGTGGCTAGTAGACTCTGGTGTGATTCTCGACATCATGCGAAGTCTATTGTCATCCTCTAAATCGATTTTCTTGGATTGTCATCGCTCTGAGTTTCCTCTCTAAGAGGCATTTCTGATATATAATGTTGATGGGCCTTACGATGACGAAATGCTCAACAACATATCAAATCACACTATGAAGTCCTCGTACGGTGATATTCGAAGTATTGCTTCATGAAAATGCGCTGGGTCACAAGTTCTGTCTCCCGGGCTTAGACGAAGCTGAAGCTCCTGACGCTAGTAGAACTGTCCATAGCTCAAGGGTCAAATAATATGTTGTAGAAATAATATTGGAGCGGTTGTGAATCGAATTATCTCTGTAAG
>NW_003201125.1:0-1671 GCF_000006405.1 Perkinsus marinus ATCC 50983
CACCCGCAGATTCTGAATCTACGCAAAATTCTCTATCGTTTAGTCACTTCGGTTTTCTCTGTCCATTTTGGACACTATCACAAAAATCGGTCACCCGTGTATGGATACTCGATCCGTTATCGCACAACTTGTGCGGTAACTGATCTTGTGCGGCACAAGATAAACATAACTCGATAATATTTGGAAGCACTGGTGCAACACAACAATGAAAGATGGGAGGGTCGAAGAATGATTGAAAAACGGGAGAGATTAATGAATGATTGAAAAACGGGAGAGATTAATGAATGATTGAAAAACGGGAGAGGTTAATGAATGATTGAAAAACGGGAGAGATTAATGAATGATTGCTATGTGAAATAAGCTATTCGCGCATGGGCCGATACGCATCCCTATAGTCTATTTTATTTAACTCTCGAAGAGTGTTTCTACTTGAGTTCACTAATACCTATCCTACCATTCTTCCAGTCATACAAGATATAATGTCCAATGAAGCTAGGGAGTCCAATAACCCATATGGGATACTCAGCCACGTCAAGAAGTACGCGACAATAAGCTTGCCCTTGAGCATCCGTTCTCACATTCACATATGCATCAGAGGGGATCTTCACCTTGACATCCGAATTATCTTCACCCTTTAGAAGAAATTCTATCGGTGGAAGGTGTTGTCGTTGATTACAATCGACGATAAGCTTAGTACCGCTTTGGGTAATCGTCACCTTACTGCTTGATCGAGCCTCAAGATCTTGTATGAGCTTAGGAAGAGTATACCGACGTTTATGTATGAGTATGCACTCTGCCCCACTATCGATGATACCAGGATCATTCACGGCCATTACAGGATACGTTCCACCTCCCATGGAGAAACCGGTAACTCGTAAACACTTGGGTTTATTAACTGCATAGACCAACGGACTTTTATAAATACTAGGATCTGATCCACCGAGAAGGAGTTCCCCTCTTAAATTAGTTCCATCATGCTTGAGGTAGATCGAGAAGATATCACTCTCGATAAGCTTCTGTGAGAGGAGTTGTTCTATTATCGGTACATATGGTGATTTTGGATCCTGTTTCGGTAACAATCCGAAACCAGCATGAGGGACTGGTACATTGGGACCATACGTGTATTCAGCAACCAGACCGAATGTAATAGTGGCACTGGCAGCTTGGCCGAAATAGGCCGTTGCAGATTCCTCGAAGATCCTTACTTCGGCTCCATGTCCGAAACGTAGTGTATAAAGTTTTCCCTCACTGCAAACTTCAGGGCTGCATTCATAACAACCGAAGATGATGTCCTTGCACTTCCCTGGATGACCCTTCTCGTACCAATGCTTCCAGAGGAAGAACGTCGTGGAAGAACTGGTGTCAATCATGCCATAGACATCTTGGCTACCGAGTGTTACTTTTCCAACTAGGACATACACATCGGCATCTTTCGTGACCTTCTCATATAATGCAGGAACCCTTATGAGAGATCCCACGATACTTGATAATAGGGAGAGAGGGAAAAGTAGATAATGGAATATGTCCATCGCATGTTGGAAATAAGCTACAAGACATAAATTCACGTTCACGGATAATACTATTAGTTCTAACTGTACTGTAGCGTAGACTTGTACAAATTGCAATTGCAGCCCACATCTGTGCATTCCTGAATGTGATGTGGACTCCACA
>NW_003207880.1:0-1230 GCF_000006405.1 Perkinsus marinus ATCC 50983
CTGTCTCGAAAAATGAGTTTCCAACACTATAACAGATTAGTTGTGTCAGAAGATAACACGAAAACGTCTGTTCGTTAGCTTTTCATTGAATAGCCGATACTCAGGTGAAGAACAGACCCCGTCCCGGTAACGTTTTACAGTAAGCCTTGTATTTCAGCAAATTGCTAAGAGACTATGAGCGCATCAAGCCGAGGATACCTTATTCTCAAGCCTCACACAACCTCAGCGGAAGTAGGGATGATACCGGTAAAGGCCTTCTTGAGCATGTTCCCAAAACCAGGGTGACATACACTTGAGTACTACAACGAACATTCAAATGTGCAATGAGGAAGAATGGGCAAGCGGTTGTCTACGGTCGTCATGGATGAGCTCAGTGAATAACTTAAGGCAACACTTGAGAGATGCGAAACATTTATAAGGTGTGCATTCTTGATGCAATGAATAGTCAAGGAAGGAGGAAAATACCTTCTCAGTTGAACATACCCCATCAAGTATGGTATAGTTAACAGTCCAGCGAGTAAAACTAATTGGAGCCTAGGAAGACCATTGCAGTTCAGCAAAACTCTGAAAAGTAGTGAAAAGCTTCAAGAAGCAAAACAGCTCCATAGAGCTAGCACGCATGCGCAGATCGTCTGCCCAGGTTCGAACCCGAGTCTCGACTATTTTCAAGATTTTTTTTTCTAGTTGCAACGTCGTATGTCAGACAATCTAAGCATTTGATAGAATTTGCTCGAGTTGATATTGGATAGGACCTGCCTATCACTGCTGTAGTGAGCTGAAGGCTTGAGGCGATCCCACTCAAAAAAGTCCGAATACTATCACCACAACTTCCAAGGTACATTAGCATAGGAACATTCGTTCACAACCCTGAGCACCGCTTAGTATAGGATACGGCCCTAAAGATGCGGCTTAGGGCATTGCCCTGAAAAAAAGGAATTACTCAATTTGGCATTGCAACCGGCGATGATCTTCTTTCTACCAATACAAAAGTTTATTGCATTTTTATCATCGTATTCAATCATCACCATTCCCTCTTGTGTTATGAGTTTAGCTCTTCTACACGCCTCCCGTTATCGTTCCCCGAAATCATGCAGTTGGGCGCTGGGCTCCGCGGGGTCACCCGAGAGAAGGTTGGTGGTTTGTGATGATGTCCATGGCGTTGTTCTAGCCTAGAGCTTCTAGATGTCGTCGATGAGTCAGATCCCGGTGTAAGCTGTCCCGTAACTGGTG
>NW_003209121.1:0-1713 GCF_000006405.1 Perkinsus marinus ATCC 50983
GCGGCTCCAAAGGCGTCGATAAGGGTACCCAACTCGCCCAGGATGAAATTCCAACCGACGAGAGCGACACAACCGATGAAACAGAACATGGCTTCAGCTTTCCAATCGACGACCTCTCCGGTCGGGGTTTTCGGTGACTCGGGCGGAATCGCTTCTTCCAATGACTCAATCGTGGCCGCATCGGTTCCAACTTGAGACAATTCATGAGAAGAGGTCGAAGAGGGCATAGACAAGGTGGCCACGAGAGGGGACGTCGGAGGAACTACAGATGAGCGAAAACACCGGAATACAGAGATGCGATAGTACCCTCTACTCCACACAAGCACACACGATTGATGAATTCAACTGATCGGACGCAACACCTTGAGAGATGCTCAGACCGTTGTGTTGATCGCCGCTTTGATCGTCGCTCAGATGATGTATCGTGGTATCGCCAAACTCCCCCTCAAGACATTGGCTGCTCAGGTGGTCCCTCCCTCAACCCTCCATGATCAGAATCCGTTACCATCACAGCAAGGATTCCAGGATGGACAAATAAAATACGTGAGAAATGGGGTTCCCGGGGATGGAACCTGAGGCCACCAACAACGCACTTTCAAATTCTACTTGCAGAATTTGACAGAAAATTGAATTCCGAAATATACCTCGACGAAGATTCGAACCTGAGTCTCAGGTTCTCTAAACCTCAGGTGTCTCAGGTCCGTCATATCCCAGCTGTGTATGATCTCTTTTCTTGTTGTATCGCCGCTCATAACCAGTTTCTCAAGAAGAGCTGTTTCTTCTGGACTCCACACGTTTCTCTTCTCTATGAAGCCTCTCTCACGCGCCACGAAAGAACACGTTCCTCTTTCAGAAGCACTCGGAGGGGTTCTGGAATTTGCGATTCTGGAAACGCCCAAAGAATCGCGCAAAAGAATCTTTGAACGCGCCAAGAACTACTTCTGGAGACGTTTCTGAGATCGTTTCCAGATCTGACTCTATGAACAGAAAATCCCAGAATCGTTCCTAGAAACGCTTCTCAAATTTAAAATCGGTCTATAGAACAGGCGGTAAGTATCGAACAAGAAAACAGGGACGAAATATTTCAGATTGTCTCAAACGAGCAACTTGCGCAAGAAGTTCAACCTCGACAACGAGGAACTTCTGACAACAGCATCAGGACGGCTTCTTTCGAGGTCTTCGACTTGACGTTCATAATCACATGTAAGCCGAGCGCTTAATGATCGTAGCTATAACGGAACCAGTTAGAATACCACAGATCAGACCAAATGACATCACATAACCAGCAATCTCAAGTTCCTCTTTCTTATTCTGGTCGACTTGGGTCGGACCATAAATCATGCAAGAAGCCGCAAGAATTCCGTTGGTCAACCCTAATAGAGCCATGATGACGAAATGAAACCAGTCTTGAGAGAATGGTGAGCAAGACAGGTGAATACAAAGGAAAAACAGGGGAATGAATATGAGACGAGCAGTAGCAGCATAAGGCGTGTATCTTTTCCCCAGACGAAGGTGATAGAAAGGAGAGGCTCGGCCGATCGTATCACATACTTGATAGCAGTAAGTCATAAGTTTACCAAATGTAACGGACGACAGTGAGGACGGACTCATCTCAAAAATCGTCCACGGAAAAACAGTGTACGAAATAGTAAAGCTGAACCAAACGGTGAGAGCTTGCGGCGCTACGTCACGTAGAATTTTGGATAATGGTCG
>NW_003212021.1:0-1153 GCF_000006405.1 Perkinsus marinus ATCC 50983
TGGACTATTGCTCGATCCATCGAGTGTTCTGAACATAATCACATCCTATGAGCCTGATTTACTCCTCCTCGGAGCATTCTTTTGCCTGAGTAGATCAAAGCACTCGGTGTTCGCATACACGCGTGACAGGACGAGCGCTTTTTGCCACTAGCCGTTTCATTTGGCTCGGCACTGGTTTGCATCCAATTTGGCTCTTTGGGTCAGTGGAACTTTGGGTTAAGGCACCTGTCCTGTCCGCTGACGCGGTCGACAAGTTGTCGTACCTGACCGCGAGTTTGGAACCAGTTAACTTTAGGTTCTTCCGTTCCGTCCTAAATGTATTCGCGTGACACTAGCAATAGCTGGTCTAGTGGTGAGTGCCTGCATAACTTGCCTAATTTTCACCTTAAATACATCAGACATTTGCGAGTACACCTTGCTTCCAGGGTCCAAAGACGCTTTTCCCGACGAGGACTGTATCGTTGAAATAAGTGGATCCCCTATCAATAACGGTGTGTCACGCAGCGCCTCGCTAACAGCGAGTCACATGACCCCTTCACCCAATTGTGCTATTCAGGCACTGCTCGAAGGAAAACTCCTCAACACAATCCACCAGAAACTCCAAGAAATGCCAAACGCTCGCTGTTGAAATCGCCCTCGAAACTCTGCACAAGCCCGATCAAAAGAGTCAAAGCGAACAATGGTAGTGTCAAACACCGAACTAGTATATTTTCATCGTCGTACTATGATAGTATTATCAATTCAGACAAAAAGGCTAAACGTAACGACGATGGTTTTGAGAAGTACAAATTATACTTCGACAAGAACTCGATGGACAAGACCGTAACTTGCAAGCGGTGCAACAAGAGACTATCTCTCAACAAAGGATATAGTTCCTTGAAGACGCGCCCTTGCTATAAGAAGGCTGCACAGCCAGCCGATGACTCCAACAAGAGAAAGCCAGCTCTAATGCAAAAATTATTGGCCAAGGCCGATTTCGAGAGAATAACTGCGCTAGTTGTCGAAATGATAGGAATAAGTCATAACGGTTATGGCATAACCGCGAATGTGGCCAATGCTCCAGTCCTTTATCACAGATAGTCCTTGACGGATTGCCGTTATGTACCGTTGACCGTCCTGCCAGGACGGTCCTGGCTTGGTTGCCTTGATCAAG
>NW_003201904.1:0-904 GCF_000006405.1 Perkinsus marinus ATCC 50983
CTTCCACATTTAGTGTAAGACGGAGCGTGCACACCCTATACGTTCTGTGGTACAGCACTGTGTGTTTTGCAGTCTTTCTCAACAATTACTCCAGTACATACGTCCGTAGTACACTGTGAGGAAATATTGTACACAAGTGTCTTCTGTACTTTTAGATTCTTGTGATACTAGTCTCCCTTGCTAGCCTAGCGTATACTTTATGATTACTGTATTGATCATTAGTTAAGAACCACTTGTTTATAACTCTTGTTGAGTTATCTAATCCTAACATACACATATTGATAAGCATTGAGTAGAATACTAGTCAGAGTGGCTACACTATAGGAGAACATAGTGAGTAAAACTTCTATTCACTATGTCCTTTTATTATAAAAGGACCACTTCCTCACCTGTAGAAGGCGTATCATAGGATGACCTTAATGGACCCAAACCCGCCTCGCCGAGATGTGGATGATACCAAAATACCTCCTTGAGTAGCTCTAACAATAACAACAGCATATTAACTACAATGTGCCAGTCAGTACTACCGCTCCTGAGCATATCACGATCGACCTTCCGTCTCTCGAAGGCGAATTCCTGAGGATCTACAGGGCCGCTCTCAAACACCGGCTCGTCGTTAGGGTCATGCAACTGTTCCATGAACGGGTCCGATATCGCCTGAATGACCAAAAGTGGGGACGACCGCGCTTCTTGAGTCCCGCAGACCTCCTCAACAGTAAGTCTCTTCTCAGGGTCAAATTGGACCAACGAGTCAACCATATGTACAGCTTCCTCCCCTACACCGATGCACCCAGGTTCGAATCCCACACCTGTCATTATAACTACCATTACCTCCCTCCTTCATGATCTCCGGGTAGGTATCGACCAGAGACTTCTTCGGCAATCGCTGTGGCCTCATCTTCAA
>NW_003206570.1:0-1502 GCF_000006405.1 Perkinsus marinus ATCC 50983
AATTCTACGTTGCTAATTATCTGTGGAATTTTGATTGCGTCAATTGTGACGTATGCTGATAAGTATAGTCGGCCACATTTCGTCCTCAGACGGATTTGTAATCCCGGTGATCTCTGAAGTCTCTTGGTGTCTTTGGTGGTGCTATTGTCTAGCCATTGTAGTATCTAGCACTGCTCACTCCTATCCACTGCAAGTTCTTGTCGATTATGGGAAACGAATTAAGTTTTTCTGAGAATTCCATGCAGCTACAAATCGTTTGCGGGGAACAAGGCGAGTCCTAGTGTAGTACTCGACGATATACATGCAGATTAACGGAAATTTCACTGAACCACATAAGGCCGTCCCAAAGAGCCAAACCTACCGCATGAACGACCTCGTTTAGAACTCTGAAATTCAAGTCTAATCGGATGAAATAGGGAAAGCGATGTAAATCTATAATATGTCATAAGACTATGTGTTTAGCATGATCATTCGCGAAAGAAATGATAGTAAGATTGGTCCAAAGAAGTTGAGGATGATAGCCATTCTTAGGATGGAGCTTGACCATGCGGTCAATCTTCGAGCATGCCTATGGCAAAGTTGGAAGTGCTAAAATCGTCTAGCTCCCACCAAAGATGGCCTCCGTGGCCAATGTTATTGCGGACCAGTGTGACATTACCACCATCTTCACAGTCACTCCATTCGATGAAGTCGAATGGCCCGTGAGATGTCTGCTTAGTACCACGGCAGCCCAGATTAGCCGCCCACGTATTCATATTATCAGGGATGGAGGGAAAGTCGAGCAGATATGAGATAGGCCCTCGATAATAGGGAACGAACAAGTCGAATATACCATGGACGTGCCCCATGCGTGCATTATCCGACCGTTTATACGACGACCTGCATGCCTCAAGCGCCTTTTCCCCACCCGTGATCACTCCACTCACTGAAACTGCTCTCGTGACAATGTTCCTACACATCAACGCCTCAGCGAGCATAGCACCGTTGCTGTAGCCAGCTGCATAGACCGGGATGTCGACCGAAGGGCGGAGACGAGCAATGATATCCTCCATGAAGGCATAGTCATCTACTTTCTGATTGGGCTGACAGCAAGTACCAGCGTTCCATGAGTTGAGCCCGAAAAGCCCCGGGAGGCCGCACGGAGTCACAACCAACCAACCATTCTTGTCCGCACCAGTGACGATGCAACTCTGTCGACGGAACTGTTCACAGTCCCCGCTGAGGTGATGCAGATTGAGAACGAGAGCACGAACTTGTGTTGGGGGAGTATAGAAGTAATACCCTCGAAATCCTTCAGGACGCTCAATGCTAGTGTAGTTATGCGTCCCTAGCACTGAGGTGTGCTGGCACTTGTAATCACCAATCTTGGGTATGGGAAAGGAAATGCCTAGGAAATTGACCTCCACAGGCGTTTCTCCCACAACAAGAGCCAGGAGGACAATGTAAAGGAGGATGAACATAAGCGAGCAAAGCGCCCGGAACTACGAACTGAGCCCGACGCA
>NW_003205060.1:0-1508 GCF_000006405.1 Perkinsus marinus ATCC 50983
TGGTTTCTTCTGGCTAGGTTCATAGGGATGCGGATCATCTAACTTGCCATACCCCTTCTTGACTCATGTATTACCACTAACTGACCTCAAACTACTCTATACAAGGGCTGAGTCGAGAATCGAACTCGAGACCTCTCGCACCCGAAGCGAGAATCATACCACTAGACCACACAGCCAGCCTTAATGAAAGTAGCTACTCGTCTGCTCAGCTGCTTTCATACCATGCTAGACGTTTGTAAAGTAACAAGGGCTGTGCCGAGAATTGAACTCGGGACCTCTCGCACCCTAAGCGAGAATCATACCACTAGACCACACAACCATCACATGTAATGTGTATCACGAACTGGGTCTCGGAAGTTACTCAGGAACTGTCTGATCCAGGATGTCATCTGTCACGTACTTTGACTGGAAACTGCTCTTAGCTGTTCGTTTGAAGTGTCATGTTCCGAAAAACCGGTTTGAAAAGCATCGGAGGTGGTGATTGGTGACACAGTAGTTCGTGAATCTGATGGAGTAATTGTTTTTAGGTTCGTTCGTCTGACCCCGCTGTCACCAATCACCAGCAGCAATCTCAACCGAGATATCTCCTCAACTCCAGGATAGGATTTTCATGTCCTACACGTTCTTGCGCCTAGCATCATCAACGGTGACACACGAACGGAATTATCCTTGCCACTTCCACACCTCTTGCCTCTGAAACGCGCCAGTTGAAGCTTTAAAGGCAACGGTCCATACTAGGAGGTCAACTGGAGCTGGACAATTGAGCAAAGAGCTCGTGGTTGAATAGCTTGCATTTCATGAGTAGATGATCCATCGTGGGTCCATATTTTAGACGAACGGGTTATTTTTTCGAGGTGGTCAAGAAGTTAATGCGGACCTAATCAAAAATTTAATCGGTCAGTGATAGTACAAACCAGTAACTGCAGCAAACCAATGGTCGATGCAGGGCTCGAACCTGCGACCCTCGCGTTATTAGCACGATGCTCTAACCGACTGAGCTAAACGACCGTTTCTATTCAATACACTGCTCGTGATCCGCAGAGAATTGACTGATGACAAATTACACATACCACACCGACCTAAACGTTCTTGGATTTCATGGAACCGCACACTATGGGAGCCTCATAGTCGCGAACGCTTCGGGGGTATCTATGGCCAACGTAATTGCTCCAGTCGAGCTATATACCAAGGCGTACTCAACGTTCGTAACTACATCATTTGCTGATTAGTGGCTGCACTGTCTCTCTTTTCTATAGTCGGTCCCTCATCCCTTGTACACTGTTGGACAGAGTGCGCACGTAAAGGATATAGCCTGCACCTATAACTGAGGCCAACGAGAGGAGTTCTATTTATTGCTTCTGTGAACCTTGCTCAAGGGGCGCGGGGCCGAGTTACTCGATTGTTCCGTGCGTCTCGATCAGCTATGCCGATCTGATCACTGATGATACATACATGGTTTCTTCTGGCTAGGTTCCATAGGGATGCGGATCATCTAACTTGCCATACCC
>NW_003206128.1:0-1346 GCF_000006405.1 Perkinsus marinus ATCC 50983
GAACCCAGTATCACTTGTGGATCATTGGTAACTGTGTTGGAAAATTTGAATCCGAATCATAGATCCACCGCACTGGCTCAAGTGCAGCATATACACTTATTTGGTTACAGTTCCGGAACCAAGTAGCACTCTTAGAGTATCGGTAATTGTGTTTGGTTATCTGAAGCCGAGTTATAGACCCACTACTGTGTCTCAACTATAGCATATACATTTATCTGGTTGCGATTCCGGAACCTAGTATCACTCGCAGAATCTCGGTAATTGTGTTCTGTAATCTAAAGCCGAGCCCTAGAGCCACCGCACTGGCTCAAGTGCGGCGTATACACTCATCTGGTTACAGTTCCGGAACTTGGCGTCACTTGTGGAATATTGGTAACTGTGTTGGATAATTTGAATCCGAATGATAGATCCACCGCACTGGCTCAAGTGCAGCATATACACCTATCTGGTTACAGTTCCGGAACCAAGTATCACTCGTAGAGTATCGGTAATTGTGTTTGGTTATCTGAAGCCGAGTTATAGATCCACCGCAGTGTCTCAACTATAGCATATACATTCATCTGGTTGCGATTCCGGAACCCAGTATCACTCGTGGATCATTGGTAGCTGTGTTGGATAATTTGAATCCGAATCATAGATTCACCGCACTGGCTCAAGTGCAGCATATACATTTATCTGGTTGCGATTCCGGAACCTAGTATCACTCGTAGAATACCGCTAATTGTGTTTGGTAATCTAAAGCCTAGCCCTAGAGCCACCGCACTGGCTCGAGTGCAGCGTATACACTCATCTGATGACAGTTCCGGAACTTAGTATCAATTGTGGAATATTGGTAACTGTGTTGGATAGTTTGAATCCGAATCATAGATCCACCACACTGGCTCAAGTGCAGCATATACACTTATTTGGTTACAGTTCCGTAACCAAGTACCACTTGTAGAGTATCGGTAATTGCGTTTGGTTATTAGCCGAGTTATAGACCCACTGCTGTGTCTCAACTATAGCATATACATTTATCTGGTTGCGATTCCGGAACCTAATATCACTCGCAGAATCTCGGTAATTGTGTTTGGTAATCTAAAGCCGAGCCCTAGAGCCACCGCACTGGCTCAAGTGCAGCGTATACACTCATCTGGTGACAGTTCCGGAACTTAGTATCACTTGTGGATTATTGGTAACTGTGTTGGATAGTTTGAATTCGAATCATAGATCCACCGCACTGGCTCAAGTGCAGCATACACATCTATCTGGTTACAGTTCCGGAACCAAGTATCACTTGTAGAGTATCGGTAATTGTGTTTGGGTTATCTGAAGCCGAGTTATAGATCCACCGCAGTGTCTCAACT
>NW_003204491.1:0-2289 GCF_000006405.1 Perkinsus marinus ATCC 50983
TTCCGCTTATTCCGAACCCGCTTCGCTCCGCCCATTGTCTCAGCCTGACATATCCTTCAGAGCTTTCGAGCTGTTGACAGAGGCCATTGGTCGTAGTTGCGCCAGTAAAGGCACTCCCGTCCATATTTAATTCTCTCTCCTCCTCGACGATGGCCATCATACGCTTGTGCGAAGCTTGAAGTGCAGCACGAAGGTCCTTCAGTGACATCTACTTGGAGCGAGCTCGATCATAGGCAAGAGTTGAGACTCACCGAATCGGCGGATTTCGGGACGCATTTCGCATTCATGTCAACCACAACACCAGAAATTTCCGGCAAACTGGTGGGACCAAATCCCCCTACTAAGAAAGTTGCGTCCGAATGGTTCATACGCTCAACAGTACCATGATCCCATTCGCATTCTGAATGCTCGATCTTCGACGGAGGCGGCAGACTAAAGTTCTTGATGTGATTAGTCCTAGACGTGGAGCTTGTGGTTGTACCTAGTGTGTGGAACGTTCCTATGATAAAACTCAATACCCGATTCCGATGAAAGTCATATACACGTTTCGGCAATTCCAAGGGAATTTCATTTCACGATGTACTGGGCGAATGGTATGCCAGGTCCTCCTACTTCCGTCAGTATCCTCAATATCTCTAGGATCAGCACCCAAGCGGAACTTCCCAACTCTCGAGTTCGCATTGATGTGATGTTCAGCCTGTCTGCTGGTGACGAGCATGCTGGTGTTATTGAAGACAATCACAGCGAGATGAAACTACGTGGTCCAAACAGTGTTGGAATAAATGTTCGCTTCCCTCAGCTGAGTCCAGGAGTTTCCTCACTGATTATAGAAGTTTAAATACAAATTCGGGTAGAAGTGTACAGGAACCATTGAGACTCCCCTCAATTTTCCTCGAAACTTTGACAAATGTCACCATCACATGTAGCTGACCATATGCATATATTCCCACAGAGGGACCAACTTACTCGGACATTTTACTTGTCATAAACATCAGAAGGAGCTGATCTCTAACAAGCGTTCATATAGCATGTCACACACATTTACGCGACACGTGGGGTCCCTGCAGGCGTTAATGTTGTTGTGAATCTCCATGTGGGTGTGGAGATAAGGTACGTGCCCGCTTCGCCCGAGTCCGACTGGCAACACTAGACATAGAGGAGAGATGGAAGTACGTACTGACGATATGAAGCAATAAGAGAGCTCAAGTAGATCGAGCATAGACCAGAAATAACGAGGTTAGTTAATAGTGCACGTACATCATCAGAAGTTCAAGAAGATGCGCATGCGTTCTACCGGCAATATTCATGCTGATGCGCATACGTGCATCATAGAAATAAGAGACAGCGCGATAGCAACAGTATTCGTTACTGTCTCTAACGCGCCCCTGATTTAACTCGTTAAAAATTTCCCAAGGAACTGAACGAACAAGATATTGAAAACTGCACAAGGGTCGCCTCTTTTCGGAGTGTAAGAGCCTCTGAATAACACATGGAGAACATTCCGCTTCCATACTAAACACCATATGGGGTATCGATGTATAGCTCGAACTTCGAGCCTCGAAATACAACCCGTAATTCAACCTTGTTTTTTCTCCCACTATGCATACGTATATAAGTGGAGAAATCACGCGAAAGTTGCAGACCAGTTGGTGCTTTTACGAAATTGTTATTTCGGATTCCCAGTAAAGTGATGAATACGAGGACATTGAACTCTCCCAGCTGGCCTATGTTGTAGTATCTTCACATAACCTATCTACGAGTACCTGGAATTTTAACAAGGAATGTACTAATCTGCTCAATGAAGCGAGCGCCCCGCCTTACTGACGATGAATTCAGCCAGCCTATGGGAGTGCTGACAACCGCATAGTAGAATGAGTTGCGGGCAAAGATGTGCGCTGTAGTGGAGCGTGGCAAGTACTCAAGTAGTCCAAGCGAACACCATACGCAACGTAGCGGCGTGAACAATAGTAGACTAGACGGGCCCAGAGAGGGATTGTGCGGGTGCTCCAAGAGCACAATACACACACGTGAACGTAGAGCAGTTCACGTGAGATTCTTTGTTGGCGACTCGCCATAGATAGTTTCTGACTGCAAACTCGTGATTATCTGCGGCTCCGTGTTGGAGCATGCATTAGTGTATGTTAGGCGCAATACTGTGATCGAACGAGAAATTCTACCCCATAACTAAGTTTGCTAGATTGTATATTACTCGTACGAACAATGCAAAATGACAAGTTTGCTAATAACGCTAACAGAGACGCAGTTTGAATGAGCAAAACTCTAGTATAT
>NW_003215350.1:0-979 GCF_000006405.1 Perkinsus marinus ATCC 50983
ACCCAGATCGCCAGATTCAGAGTCTGGAGTGCTAACCGTTACACCCTAAAACCATCCATTTGTAATTACTTGACGCGGCGCTTTTGCTCTCCAATGGAATAACTATCATATACTAAGGTTTTACCGGGATTTGAACCCAGATCGCCAGATTCAGAGTCTGGAGTGCTAACCGTTACACCATAAAACCATCCACTTATATATACTTGACGCAGCTCTTTTGCTCTCTGAAATAATAACTATCATATACTAAGGTTTTACCGGGATTTGAACCCAGATCGCCAGATTCAGAGTCTGGAGTGCTAACCGTTACACCATAAAACCATCCACTTATATATACTTGACGCAGCTCTTTTGCTCTCTGAAATAATAACTATCATATTCTAAGGTTTTACCGGGATTTGAACCCAGATCGCCATATTTAGAGTCTGGAGTGCTAACCGTTACACCATAAAACCATACGTATCAAATAACTTGACGCGGCGCTTTTGCTCTCCGATAGAATAACTATCATATATCAAGGTTTTACCGAGATTTGAACCCAGATCGTCAGATTCAGAGTCTGGAGTGCTAACCGTTAGACCATAAAACCATACATATCAAATAACTTGACGCGGCGATTTTGCTCTCCGATAGAATAACTATCATATACCAAGGTTTTACCGGGATTTGAACCCAGATCGCCAGATTCAGAGTCTGGAGTGCTAACCGTTACACCATAAAACCATCCATTTGAATTTACTTGACGCGGCGATTTTGCTCTCCGATAGAATAACTATCATACATCAAGGTTTTACCGGGATTTGAACCCAGATCGCCAGATTCAGAGTCTGGAGTGCTAACCGTTACACCATAAAACCATCCATTTGTATTTACTTGACGCGGCGATTTTGCTCTCCGATAGAATAGCTATCATATACCAAGTTTTACCGGGATTTGAACCCAGATCGCCAGATTCAGAGTCTGGAGTGCTAACCGTTAC
>NW_003214550.1:0-8623 GCF_000006405.1 Perkinsus marinus ATCC 50983
CTGGCGCTTGAGTCGACGCCTGGCAGCTCTTGCCGCCCCACGCCTCCTCAGGGCGACTTGTGATCGCGTCCCACGGCGTCGTCCTGTCCGCTTGCTGTCGGTCACCGGCGGTGACTCACCGCATCAGCTGTCGAAGAGACAGCGAGCGACTCATCCGGTTCGCCACGTGAAGGCCGCGAGTCGGGGGAGGACATTTTGGGAGCCAAAAAATGAACTTACTTTCGTGCCTTACTGGGAAGTAATGATCCTGATTTGATCCGTGTTGATGCGTCACGAGATGGTACGGCTACAGACAAGCTGGTTACAACTCTTAAAGGCTTGAGAGTTAAGTCCTTATCGCTCGCGGACTTTTGTCGTTGCGCCATGAGGTTTAGCTCACTGTTGGCTGGTTTGTTCGATCCGTCTATCCTGGGCCCTGTCGATATACCTGCTTACACACAGAGGACTCAGGCACTGAGTCCTTTGCTGACTACAGAGCAGATCAGGTCCTACGACGACATGTACCGCAAAAGCATACCGGATTTGATCGCCAACAGCAGCGCCTCGGGTTCCTCCTTGTCCCCGAGACAGTGCTTAGTATCCAACGTAAACCCCAGCCTGCTTGCCGAGTGGGCTATCCATCGCGTGGTGGTCGCGTTCACTTCACAGATTCAAAGCAGGAGACCGAAAGCTCAAGAGCTCTGTCGTGTTTTTAAAAACGGCAACTGCAGATATAGTGACCGTTGTCACCACAAACACATAGATCCACCCAGGGTAGCGGTCAACTCCTCATCGGGACGCTCTGATAAGCCAACCCGCGGTAACAGTCGTTCGACCGAGCCCGATAACTCGAAGGAAGCGATGCTCGAAGGTAAATGACGGAAGGTAAATGTGGAAGTTACGCACAAGAAGCCGCGGTTCTTGAACACGTGCGGAAGCTGGAGGAAAAAGGGCGACAATCGGAAGTCTTTGGTGACAACGGCTTAGGCTATCAAGATGTGACAAGCCTACTAGCTGTTTCTCCCTCGTGTGTCGCGGAGACCTTATGTCCGCCGGGTGTGGCGTCAGTGGCCAAACTGTTCGAAGAAGCCGCAGAATCGGTGTGTGAGACTGGAGTGTTAGCTGGCACAAACGGCGACATCAGTCCTGACCAGATCCCTCGACTGGCTTCCGCATTCGAGAAAGCCGAGTCGATTCTGGTCGAGTTTCTATGCGAGACTCTCAGCTGTTTACCTCGAGAATGGAGCTGTAGAAGCCCAGGAAAATCTGAACCCGCATCCGCCTTACCGTTGGCACTGGAAGACCCGGATGCAAAAGTTTTTCGGGAAGTCGACGAAGAATGTCTTCGTCTGGGGGTAGAGGCTCCCCTGAGATCCTCGGTATATCCCCGAAGGCTAAGAATAATCTTGCCGTCAACAAATCGAGGGGAGCGTTTAATATCGAACGCTCTCATCTTTTTGTCAGTGGAAGCAGAGCCAGAGGATTGTTTGGTGCTGCTGAGACGCGAGGTGGCACAAGGACACATGACAGAGCCGGATGTCCGGCTTCACCTGAGAGGGAAGAGAGGTTCTGCGAGAGTCGGCCTCGTCGCTAAGTCAGATGGCAGCTACGGAGTCATCGAGGATCATCGAGGTCCACCCAGATATATGGCGGTCGATCCGTGACATCCTGCGCCGTGTGTTCAGCACGGGCTGTATCACAGCGAAGACTCTGTCGAAGCTGCTAGGCAAGTTTATCTTTGCAACTCAGTGCCTGAGAGAATTGAGACGCTTCCTGTAGCCGCTATTTGCGGCAACCGCACTATGGCTATGTTATTCCCACAACAGTAATGTCAACTAGCCTACCTCACGATGCTCTTCATGCAACTATCATCGATTATGTTAGTACGCAATTAGCTGAGTCCAAGCATCTTTACCAAAAGCACTTCAATAAGCAAGCTCAAGACCCCGTGGTGTATGCAGCGGGTTCGCGGGTGTTGATTTACTTTGACAACCTACGGTCGAAACTTCAAACCCACTGGCGTCGAGGTTTCACTGTTGTTTCGAGGCTCGGGCCAGTTACCTATCGTGTCCGAGTTGACCACCAAACAGGTTACGTCTTCACCTGTCATGCAAATCGGTTATGCCTAGATACTCAACAAGTAACACCGAGTGTGACTAGACTTCCACCAGTACAACAAGCTCTACAGAAGAAGCCTACAATGCCTTCTCCTACCCAGAGGCCTTCAGAGTCACGATGGACCCCCTACTATGAAGACTCTGATACTTCCGACGATGATCCAGTGGAGGTTCCGCAAGATAACCTCCAGTCTGATGTACCACTTAAACGAGTCTTGCGTTATGGTCGAATAATACGGAAACCACAACGCTATGGGTATCCGTAATAATCAACCTTTCCCTCTAGAAGGGGGAAGACTGTAGACGATTGTGTTACTATTGTCCCGATTGTTCCACCTATCTTTGGAGCTATCGATCAATTGTGTCCTGTCCCTAAGCTGTTCTCTTCTACTTGTAACTAAGTTTATTGCTAGAAGTAGAAGAAGTATTGCTAGTCATATTTCCCCTTACTATCCCCTGTCCTATCTACTGCGTTGGTTACAATTTCATGAGAACTGGCCGATTCTGATATAATACAAGTATACACCTAGAGTCTATGAACTATAGAGCAGTGGACTGTGGAAAGAATTTAAGGTCAATGTCATTGTTCTTCACGAGGTCGATGTCGTAGAATGACTTAGGTAGACGCTGTTGCTGAGAAGACTCAGAATCACTGTGCCGAAATCGACATCGGGAACCCTGATTACACCGACCCAACTTCCAATAGCGACAAACTTGGTCAAACCGATTTCTGTACCTTCTACCGTCGGATCCGATATCCCGTTTACGATCGATCGCGCCCACTTGAGCACTGACCAGAAGAGCTGAGTCCACTGAACCAGGGTCGGACAAGATCGCTGACCATGATAGACCTCTGGAGTGATAACCAGATACACGAGACCGGTACTGTTCGTCGAAGGCAGCTGCTTGGTTGGAAGAAGTCTCAACAGTTAGTTTGATGACCAAATTAATATAGGCAATGATGGCTAGCGGGCTAATTTCTTCAACGGAGAAAATCACAATCATTAGAGCCATGCCAAATTGAGAGAAACAACTCACCCATTGAGCTAGATTGGTAACAGGCTTCGAGGGGGACAATTTTATATGAACCGGCTTACCGGTTTCGAGATTCTCCTTGGTCGTGACTGATGTGTCCACCACATCTTGGGCCACTTGTAGATCAGACGAGAGGACGTAGCTGTAGGGATCCTGCTTCAGCTTGTTCAGGAAGCGACTCTGTGGGATGAGTTCAGGAGGAGCCTTGAGTGACAAAGGGCCAACATGACCTTGGAGATTTTTTAGACCAGCCGTCATATTGAACACTTCGACTTCATTTTCCGCACGTCTACGCTTCAGAGATCGGCGTGCTTGCGCCTCTTCAATGGTATCGTCAAGTCTGAGGCACGCTGAGGCCTTGGCGGCTGCGCCCTCGTAGGTATTGAGCACAGCATCAACCAGGGTTACCGGGGCTTGAGCTAGGAAATCGACAGTAGTGAGGTCGTTGTTCACTAGGTTGGAAACCAGGGTGGTTAGAGCACCTTCAGTAATAGGATTCTCACCCAATAAATCTTTGACCAAAACCTTAACTTTGTCTTCTGTCTCGTTAGGGGCTGGCATCTAGGAGAAAAAAAATTAACAGTTCAACTCGACAGAGCTTTACATTATAGTAGTTGAGGTTCTAGCCTGAGCTGTGTGTTGCACAACTTTGTGCAACGTGGGACAATGCCCGGGTGCAGGTTTGCTTAAACTACGCTCACAGGTTACACCCGTGGCTTCCACTTTGAAGTACGGATGTGTACACGTGCAACATATGATCTCCTTCCAAAAGTTTCACCGGTGATGTAGTGTAACGGGAAATGTTCGGGGCGAATCTAACAGTTTCTACCCTCATCGAGTGACGTTTTCTTCTCTTGAAATTGTCACTTTCGGTTGTGGGGCGTAGCGACTATAGACTTCGTCCTGTAAAAAATGTCTGATTCATATTGTGATACCCTGATTCTCGGAAATACTCAGATTCAATGGCATCGTCCGAGAAATTAGCGTCATGAGCAAGGCATATTGAGTAAGAGTATTAATCGGCCGAAAAATCAACTTTAGATTATCGAAGCAGCCGGAGATTCACATATCATCGCGATGATCCTAATTTCTCGCTCCGGAGTAAAAAATCAGTCAATCAGGGGTTAGTACTCACCATATGATTTTTTCATCTGAGTAAATACTCCGACTCATCAGGATCCGCATACGGCCCCTGTTTGCCCGTAGTACTTCCACGTTGGGCGGGCGAGATTTTTTTCGTAAATTTTCAACTACTTCCCTGACTATTGCACAGCTCCCGAGGACTTCGGGCGGCCGAGGTAGAAGTGGCACAGACTCTACTCGCAGCGTTTTTTTCCATTATTAGATGCATTACTCTTGAATTAGGTTATATCGGTGATATACGGTGATGACATTTGGTGATTATTCCTTAGCATATCTATCATTCTTGAATATCAGGATGATGATTATTAAGTCTGATGATAATGATAATGATGATGAGGTTCGAGTATTCTTCGATATCAATGTTGGAGACGAGTATATTGGTAGGATAATATTCAGATTGTAATACCAATTATACTACTAAGTATGATTAGTGTTGATAATAGGTATAATAAAGATGTCCCAATAATATGCGAATCCTTTCGACGTTTATGTACTGGTGAGAATGGTGTTAGTTTATCATGTGGATATAAACCTATGCATTATACCAATACCATATTCCATAGAGTTATTAAAGGGTTTATGTGTCAAGGTGGAGATTTCGAGAATAATGATGGTACTGGTGGTGAATCGGGTTATGGTGGTAAACTACCTGATGAAGGCTTATCATTACATAAACATATTAAAAGAGGTATACTCTCTATGGCTAACTCTGGACCTAATACTAATGGATCACAGTTCTTTATTACATTCAGACCATGTCATCATCTAGATGGTAAACATGTTGTATTTGGTGAAGTTATCAAAGGTTGGGATATACTCAATATTATTGAGAATATTGATACTAATGAGAGGGATAAGCCCATTAATAATGATATTATTATTATACGTAGTGGTCAACTCATTAAAGTACCTGCTAGTAGTAATAAATAATAATACTATTTATTGTGTTGTATAATAATGATATATGTTCCTCCTATAAGTGTTATCAGTTTACCCTATAGACCTCCCACAACACTTGCCCCATGCTCAGCACCATAGTATTATCACATTTACAGCCTGTTAATATAATCCACCAGAGGGTTTGGATATATGCTGTCAATCTATTAGAGGGCCATGCATAATACAACAGTGTAATATATAATGATGATGATGCCCCCTTACCAACCTCTAGTAGCAGGTTCCACACCTACTGAGAACACTTCGCATCTATCTACGACTTATTGGTATTATAGTAATAATAAGCATGAGCATCTCAGTTTTTGAGTGTACTTTCTATACCACATAACAGTAGAAATTGTTGTGTTGAATAGTTGTAGTAGTAGTAAGGTGATATTAGTAGGTATTATAATACTCCATGTCATCCATGGTCCCTGATGATAATGATGTTACGGATGATAATAAAGATGTTATAATAACACAGGATGGTAGTAGTAGTAAGGGTATATATAATAATAATACTACTTCATTGTATTAGGTATTGTATTGAGTGTATCAAGAAGTAAATCATCAGCTATGGAATCACAGGAAGCTATTGATAATTATAAGACTAATCCTAAGCGGCCTGGTAATACTAGTAGTATTATGAGCATAATTGTATGCTATGTATGCTACTTATCATCATCATCCTCCTACTTTAGTATTCGATAGGCAAAGATCAGTACAAGGTAGTTCAGCAGGGGCTGGTAGTGATTTCTTTGGTAAATACCAGAAACATCGTACTATTGAAATGGAGAGATTACGTAAGATGGATGAGGATTGGGATAAGATGCAAAAGGTAATACTAATAACAACACTCATTAATAGTGAGCAGCATGATGATGTATTGTATTAGGATATGGAATATCATCGTAAAAGGGAGGAGAATATTAAAAAGGATATTGAGAAAACTGAGAAAAGGCGTGCTAAGAGGAATAAAAGAAAAGAGAATAAGAGACTTAATAATAAGAAGAAGAGTATAACAACAACAACGTCTAAGGATACTATTACTACTCTACCTTAGTATATATAGTCTTGTGTTAAGAGGATGAAGAAGGGATAAGAAAAGATGATGAGGGGGGTTCTTATTATTACACTGTAATACTACCAAAGAGTATCCCATCATCAATGGTACATGATATAGTTTACAATCAATACTCAATTGCTAATAAAGGTTATTATAATCAACTACTAGTTGGTAGTAACTAGTATCATAATAATGAGTATGAGTATGATGATGGAGGTGTAGGGGGATGAGACCACCCTGATGGTGGTCGTAGTAGGCCCTCTCGGAGTATAACTTGTAAGTGATAGTAAGTAATAAAGCTATGATGTTGATAATGTCATTATTGCCCATCAATGCTTTCTACTTATTGATAATAGTATAACATACCTACTACTATTACTACAGTATCCCCCTCCTCCTCCTCCTTCCCTCTCCTGATTCTCTGTAGTGAATAGTCTTTGGTGTGGTGAATGGTATAAGGTATTAAACTTACTAACACTAGGTCTATCTAGAGTGATATAATCATTGTTGTTATTATTATGATGATGATATTGATAGTAGTTGGTTATAAGATGAATAATGGTAGCGTTATAGTAGTATGTGAGGGTATGTACTCTTGTATATTCAATGAACTCTAGACGAATAGTCGTAGTAGATCCCTCAACCTTATAATACCCGATAAACATTAAACACAACAATCATCATATCCATCAACCAACATGTTCTACACTAATGATAATGACTACAATGATACACCATGGTAGAGTCCTCCTACCATTACTAGTAGTTATTATAGATGATGAGTAATTGGTGTTATGGTAAAGTTACCACAATCACATGATGATGGCAATGTGATGTTGTGTATGATAGTATTACTTGGATGAAACTGAAGAGTATTACTACTGCATTCGGGTAGTATAGCTGTTGTCTATTATTATTACTGGTATAATATGATTGTTGTTATTCACGGGTAATATATCCCATCTAGTATTATTATAATGTGGTTCGTGTGTGAGTATAGTTTGACATACTCTAATTGGACGAGGAGGAGGATGTTGTTGTTGTTGGTATGGTATATAATGTAGCCATTTCTGTCTCCAATAGGACCATACACCTGATATCCACCATTACCACCAACAACAACATCACCACCACGACTGCTACGACTACTACGAGCATTTACTGAACATCATCATTAACACTATTACGTAGTGGTTGTTGTGTGGGCTTAATATAGTGACATATGTTATTGGTATTATTATGCTGATCACAGTGTTGGTGTTGTATTGTAGTAGTAGGTAGTATTATTGAGTACTGCTGTTGTTGTTGTTGTCCCCTACTACCAATAGGTATAGAGTATACTGGTATCATACCACCACCATCAGCCACCACCATGGATGATGATTATTATGACATCAATATAATAATAATATATTATTATTATTAAAACTAACAATAACACCTTTAGAGTAGGAAATAGGGAAGGTAATATAGGAACAAGAAGGTGTAGAAGACGTTAATGATGATGATGATGATGATGATAGTATTACTACTCAACCATTACATCATCATCACGATGGTGATGATCAGTAGTAGTACCAAATATCTCATCAAGATGATCCTCCTCTAGATTAGCAGCAACCTTACGCATCTTAGACTTCTCATGTTCAATAACCTTAGCCTCATGTTCCACCTAACAACACCATCATCATTATTATCACTAGAAGTAGTAGCATGATGATGATAGTAGTATTATTATTATTACGGCTCTAGCCCGCTTCAACTGCCTTCTCATCTCAGTAGGGGATTCATATCGTATATTACGATATATAACATCACCACTAAAGCTACCTGATAATACTATCATTGGTTCTAATACCATTCTAGGGCCGATCTCAGTGAGAGTCTGTTTATTAGGGTTATTCATACACTCAGTAGCGGCGGCGGCCTCAGGACTGATCTGATAGTGTCTGAGGAAGAGGAGGAGGAGGAGGAGGTCGTGGGTTCGAATCCCCCTCCCTATTACTACCTAATCCATATCTTATTATCCAACCAATAGAATGCCATAACATGATCATAGAAAGGCTTAGATTTAGGATGATTCCTCGGTATCTGATAATAATGTGATACTTACACTATCAATATTACTATTACCCCAAACATCCTTATGAACATCTGTTTATATAACATTAATTGTGGAGTGGTAGTATTATCAAAGGCAGCATCAAAGTGTAGTAGAGGTCTTGAACCATGTAGACAGTTACCAGTAAGCTTCATTTCACCAACGGTATGGACTAATAATACCAATACTACTACTACTAGATCTTGTTGTTGTTATTACCATTATGTATTTGGAATTTAGCAGTAG